>NW_010189677.1:0-29265 GCF_000695765.1 Mesitornis unicolor | reverse complement strand
TCCCTAACGTTCTGTGATTCTGTGAAATGTACTAATTCTAACGCTGATTTATACAAAACATCCTCTGGAAAGAGGAGACGAAGGGTCAAGAGCAGGACCAGTACCCTTCACATGCCCATACATCTTAGAAGAGAAGGAGAAAGATCTGGGACTTTCTTTTCCTTATTAATAAATAGCTTTGAATTCTCACTCAGCAAAAAGGAATTATTTTTTTCTGCGGTGGATTGGCAGTAAACACAGAACGCAAGTCTAATCTTTCTAGACCAAGTCCTCAAGCTTGGATGATGTGATTGAAAATGTGTGAAGGGAGTTTTTCTCTCTGCAAGTAACTGCATGGGAGGGAGATGAAGCAAGTCATAGACCTAATGAGCAGATTTGTTCAGCTCAGCCATTTTGTTGTCCAGAGAGGGAAGCAGAGCTTTTGTTTTCTTTGATGAAATGGAATTACTCCTCAAGTTTCCTAGTGCTGAGACTATGAACCTGGGTCCATGGCCTACAACAACTGCTGCTCACTTGTCTCTAATTTGAATGACCGAAAGACAGGGAAAATTAAAAGCCCTGGAAGTTGGGAAATTCTGAGAGGAATTACCATCAAGAAGAGGTAAAAAGTCAAAAGTCTAATCACTCAAAGCACCTGGAGAAGCCCCCGGAGCTACAAGAGATGAGTAGGAGCATGTGGTCCAGGCCAGGGGATGCCCTCCAGTATCGCTGGAGCAATGGGCACAGAGAGACAACAGCAGACTCGGGCTGTACCTAACAGGTCCTCCCACCGAAAATAAACTACAAAATATGATGTGAAAGGTCCCCTAAGACAATAATTATCAATCTGCTAATAAAGGCAAAAGCTGGCTATGTTCAAAAAGCTGCTAGACCAGCCACATGAAGATCTCAACTCTCCACTGAACACTTTGCTTGAAGACCACATGTATCAGCCAAGAGTTCACTTTTCTGTCCATCAGAGCTTGGGTGCTTAGTATCCCATAAATATGAGTATAACACTCTGTGAGGGGCGTGGACATCAGAAAAACAGTTGAGGTCTCTCAGGAATCCAAGATTATTTGGATCCAAAAGCTCAGTCTGCTCTGGGAAAAATCCCCAAGCAGCTCTCCTCTCAACTGCGTCAACCCCGTCAGAGGAAAAAATGCAATTATCCAATGAGTCCATCACAAGTTCTAGCAGAGAAAACTTGCTGGTCAGGTCACTGATGAGAGAAGACACTAGGTCCTTCAATGTTAGAAATAAACAAAAAATGTAGTTTTGGTAAGAAAAATCTACTAGTGTGCTCCCTAACAATTTTGACCAAAGGCTCTGAGAGAAGCAACCGAGTGGTGAATACAAGCACCTCCCTCATCACTTCTCAACACATTCAAATCCACAGGTAATCACTCTGATAAAATAGATCAGATCTTGGATTAAATCTCTGCTGCTTGTAATTTCTAAAAAAAAAAATAAAAATTAATAATAATCCATAAAATAAAGAACACTTTGCAAACTTAT
The DNA here is from genome assembly GCF_000695765.1 of Mesitornis unicolor. Taxonomy (NCBI): domain Eukaryota; kingdom Metazoa; phylum Chordata; class Aves; order Mesitornithiformes; family Mesitornithidae; genus Mesitornis; species Mesitornis unicolor. The sequence goes on along the minus strand of NW_010189677.1, from coordinate 27,768 downwards.
TGTAACAAATGCCTAGAGAAGAGGGTTCAAGGGTACAAGGTTACAAATACCACCCATCCTTCAGGTAAAGGAAGATGGAAGTCAATTGCTGCAGAGCCAGCCCTGTTGTCCTTCATCCAGTTGCCGGATTTGTGATTGAGAAATGCAATGCAGTTTAAAAAGTTCAACAAAAAGAGTTTGCATACTCTATCTGATTATCAGGTGTCTTGAGATTACATTAAAATTACCAGATTAGCAATGCGAAAGAGAAAGAAGCACAGCTTTGGCATGGAGTGGGGTTTTTTGGTGATCTTTTTTATTGAAGTGTCATGGAAGGCACAGATAAATTTCCAGCACAGTAATACTGGAAATTTCCTTCATGTGATTCGGGAATTCCAGAAAGAAAAAAAATAAAACTGTAAATAAGGAGACATTTAGAAGTGCCCAGTCTATTCAAGGAAACTTTTAAAGTTCAAGAACTAGCTTTTTTAAATCTTCTCTGTTCGACTTTGTTTCCAGAGTTATAAATTCAGCCCAACTGAGGGGAAATGAACATAGATTTAGAAAGAGGTGCTAGAGAAATAAGATGAGCTCCTTTATGTTTCTCAAGTGAAAAGAGGTCACACTCTAAGACAATGTAAAATATGGTATTAATTTCAGCCGGCTTGTCACAACACACTGAAAGTCTGAGCTACTTTCCAATCACACATGGAGCCAGACTGAAAACAATAATAAAAAGTCCAACTCCCAAACGCTGCTCTTCTCAAGCACAGAGGCTCCCGACACAGAGAGGCAGGCAGCAGAACATTTCGACACCAAATAAGCTAGCTTTAGTGCTGCCTCAACATGACCATGGTCCACACACAGACATGCCCTGGTTGACCGCAGAACTGCGATAAGTCTCATGATGTCCTCTCGTCTTGTCCCTTTCCGTCTGGAGAAGGGGATGCTTCTGGGAAAGTGGCCAACTTCTTGCACCAAACTTGTTTAAGCACAGCCTAAATCCTCTCCCCATACTCAACCGAACTGATTCTGATGGAGCAACTGTCATGCTAAATCAAGAGTTTGTAAAATGATGCCTGAACACGGTAACTGAAAAAAAACCCTACTTCTCAGTATGTTCTTTCATTGTTTGGGAAAGTTGTTCACACTGTTCCTTAAAGAGTCTGTGGAAAAACAGAATTGTAGTCCAAAATTAATGCCACATTATGACACTAACTCAATTTTCATTCCCTCCTTTCTGAGTCAGAAGACACAGCAGAACATCCTGCATTAAAAATATATATGGAATGCTAGGTACTTGCAAGACTTCTCTGGCATAATCCTGTGTCTGTATTTGGATAAAATAAAAATGGCAAGTATGCAATTACAAATTTATTTTATCTTTTTCCTCCTTACAACACAAATAACTCCTGTAAGGCAGCAAACTATGATCACCATATACACAGGGCTGATAAAACAACCCCACGCAAAACCAATCACTGGAGACAAAGAAAAGGCAGACTTTACTGGAGGGCAAATAAACCTAACCACTGAAAAGTACCTAAAATAAGCAAGGGAAAAAAAACTGTTCTCAAGTTCGTTCCATTAAATCTGAATTCTGAAATCGTTTCTGCTAAGGAGGAACTATTTTACCTAGCATATTATGTGTTGATAAAGTTATTAATACATCTTGATTCTGGTTTGCAGAAGCGACTCCTAATCAAAAGGGTGATCCAATGATAATGGCAACCTACTACTATTTGCTATAGGAAAATAATGCACAAAATACTAGGCCGGTTGTATGTTTGTTCTGAATATACCTAATTGCTTACAACAGAATGAAGTCTTTAAGATAGTGCAGAGGAAACACTTGGGTTTTTGAGTCACCTGCCTGGAAGCTGCAATGAACAGAGCCTTTTGGCCACTTGCCTCAGGCTCAGCCCAGCACCTCTCGCCTGAGGGGGGACAGCTGTAAATCACACCCTGTGAGACCGTGTCAACATCCTCCATCTTCAAATGGCCTGGCAGGATCACCCCATCCCTGGCAACGCTCGCAAGATCACGTAGGCAGTTGCCTCTTAACCTTTAGGATTTAAAATTTGCTGGCCTGACACGCAAGGAAGTCAGAAAACCTCCTGAAATGCACGGTCCCCAACCAAAACCACTTGCACAAGGCGGAAGAGGCCAGGAGGAGAGAGGAACACCTTTGGTTTTGCTCGTCTTGCAGAATACTGAGCAATCTTAATTGCTTCATGTATGAGAGATAATAACAAGGGACCTGAGTTGACTCTTAAGTCGAAGCACTAATTTGAAACGAACTCTGGGGCTGAAAAGAATAAACACAACTACCTAAATTAAACATTAACTGGAGGTGGCAAAGGCAGGCAAAGGTGGGAAGACCAGTTGTGTCCCAGCACCATAAAGAAATATTTATTTCTAAAGGAAGAGGTCTGCTTTCCCCAGGCGGCTGGGGAAAAAAGAGGCAGAAAGTTCCTAAAAGACAGGCTGCCTTTGATCCTCTTAATACACTAGTTTAAAAACAATTTAATTTATTTTTGCCAGAGGTCTTGGGAGCAACTGTATCTTGGCTAGCTTTAAAATACTTAAAAAACAATTCAGCCCCATCTCTTGCTATTTATTGCTTTAAATGACAGTGTTAGAAATGAGAGGCTAGTTCCTGCAGCCAAAAAAAGGTATTTAAAAGCAGACATGCTATCCGATTGAAGTATCACATACATTTACAATTTCCCTTTACAGCCCTCCAGTCCCTAACTTGGACATCTTCCCACAGGAGGAGGTGAATCCTGAGGAAGAAGGGAAGTTCCCAGCACTGGGTCTCCCAAAAGGCTGCAGAATTCCTGGTGGTCACAGCACTCTCATCCTCAGCATCCACCTCAACTCCAGTGTACCAGCACCAATGTGTTTTATACACTGGCACCGGGCTGTCCTGACAGCTCAGGGTGGGAGGGACCTGCAGCCACAAGAAGGAAGGAGATAGCGGCCACCAGTTATCATTTTGCCATCATAAACCTTCTGGTGTTGATCTGGCCAATTTTCACATTAATTCATGCGGTCTTCAACAAGGAAGGACTCAAGTTCACTGAGGTGAGCAGTAAGGGCAGGGTGAAATACATCCTTGGCTTCAGCTGACAACTCATAGAGCCAACATCTTGAGAAGCAGCATGGCCTTGCAAGACCCTGCGTGGGGAGCGTGCCAGCCACAGACTTCTCCGTCCTCACACCCCAAAGGCTGGTCATCATCTCCTCTTTATGATTCGACACCCCCCCCCGCAGTGACAGACAGATCCTCAGCCTTAGCCAGTGCTCCCCTAACCTTGCTGAAGCTATGCCTGCACATCATAGAAGCAATGGCAGGATGCTGAAATACTCAGATGACAGGGTTGGCAGCCAGTAAGGGAAGGGAAGCACCTATGGAAAGAGGAATGGGGTTGGATATTTCATATGCTACCACGACAGAGCAGTACGTATAGGAGTGAGCATATGCTAGTTCCTCACGTCTCCATTTGTGTTTGCAACAGTGTGCTAGGGAGTACAGACCATTTTCCTTTGATTGCCCCTAGCAGAAGTGGGGAGACCCCATCACAGGGAGTGGAAAGCTGCAAGGGAGCCTGGCAAAAGATGCTCTGCCTGGCCTGCCTGCGTTCTACCCCGCAGCCCCTGGTAGCAGGAATACCCCGAGGTACAACAGCTGCTCCAGAACAGGAGAAAAGTCTCTTATCTGGCACAGCACCGCCTGCGAGAGGCATGCAATCAAAACAGGGTGGTGACTGTAAATTGCCAGCATCTTTTTGGCTGTGCGGAGCCCTTTCAGAGCCATAAGGCAAGGCAAGGCTGCTGCCCCAAGAGACCTGGAACGGTATTTGGGCTGATAACCACACAAACGGGCACAGAGCCAAAAAAGCCAGGGGTGAAGGGGAATCACATTTAAGGATTAAAAACAACAACAAAACTTTCTTTCCTCCTCACAAAATCATTAGAGGGTTTTGAGTCCCTTCAGTCACAGCATTTTCACACAGGCTTTATTTAGGAAAACAAACTGCTTTTCATGAACTTTCTTAGCTCTCCCAAGCCATTCGTTAAACACAGGTTGAATGCAGAATGCAGGGGTGACAGTTTTACCAAGAACCTTTCTTCCTCTAAAAAGCTCCTTTACTTGCTGCTAAAAAAAAATGTGCATTTCGGACCAAAACTGCCATTAAAAACACTTCCCTCTTTTGGGAGAAAAAGAACACAAGCTCCAAGCTGTGCCTCTTTCAGAGCCAAATTTCAAAAATGCTAAATACTAAAACTTGCTAGCTAACACCTAAAGGGGTTTATATTCATCGGCAAGATAACCGAGGCTGCCTTTCCTAACTAAACCAAGCCAAATTCAGCCCATGTGGCACCAATCCAGCCCCTCTGTCTCCCCACAGGTGGACAAACCAAGTCCTCAGATGCAGCACCAACTCCTCCTGAAGCCCACGGATGGCACAGGGGCTCACAGCCTCACAAAAGTGTTCTGAACAGCCATTTTAATCCCACCTCCCATTACACTAATTGAAAAGAAGAAAACAAAAAAACCCACCCTGCCCCTCTGCGGCTCAGCCTTGCGGCGCTGTACTGACTTCGGGCATACGGCGATATTTAAGATGAGCTGGCAGTGGTCCAGATTAAACAAAGGGGGGCACAGGACAGCCAAGCCCAGGTTGCTGTACTGACCTATATTCACACCCCGGCAGCTGAGTGGGGGCTCAAATCTTCCACTCAGCATGGGGTGGGGGAGACAGCCAGCAAAAACCTGCAGGCGAGCAGCTTGTGCAGCCCAAACCCAAATTTCTTTGGAGACACAAATGAAAGACCACCTTCACCCAACTAATAGACATCACACCCGAGGCATAGTTTGGCTTCACACAACAGACTGTACGCCTTCAGCCTTTCAAAAGACCTCAGACACTGGGGAAATGCTCAAGTTGGGTTTGCTTTTGTCAGAAACTACACACAGAGTGCAGCGATGGGACTGGTGATGGGAAAGGGCCTCTCATTTCCCCAGCATCGGATCAAAATCCCACCCAGGTCAGTCTCTGCTTACTGTTAAAAGGCCTTCGTAAAACGAGTTGGCTGTTTTAATCCAGTTTCAAGTGGATTGCACTTAGATCCCAAGGTGGTAAAAGCTTTAGCAATCTAGTGGACAGGCACACACCCTCCACATAAAGCTGGGTACAAGCAGTACTGATCAGCAGCAGCCGCGTAGGAGAGGAGCCAAGGATGGGGAGGAGGCTGGAAACCCAGCTACCCGCTCCATTCCTAGAAATGACTTGGACTTACAGCAAATGGGCAGAAGCACAACAAGTAGCTTGTCTTTGCTCCCTACGTTTTATGAATAAGTATTTCAGCTCCTGAACCCTTGATCTTTCTTCCCATAAAATGCTACTGCAAAAGCCAAATCTTATTTTCTGCACACACGGAAAAGTATTTGCTACTCATTTAATTCCTTAAACTAATACATGCACTTACTCACCAGCTTTCTCCCTCCCCCATCTTTGCATTTTTTCTTAAAAAATGCTTAAGTTTCTTCTTTTTGGGTCTTGCATTTCAACACTGCAGTATTCTTTTTCCCTGTGCCATCACTAACTTTTGGAGGCCAGCAGATGACTTCAGGACAATGCAGTAAATCATTAAAATGAACACTAGGATTTCTGCTTTCTGTTTACAACCTTATCAGAGCACGGCATTTTCCTGCAAGATTTTCACTCTTGCAGAGCTGTTGACAAGTGAATCAGAAATTTGTAAATGCCTTATCTGCATTGTAATAAAACAAACTAAAAAAAAAGTTTGAAACCCATTAAAGGTACAGCAAATAGGAGGGGCGAAAGGGGTGTTTTGGAAGTTGCACACGTGCAGTAACTACGTGTCACTTCCAAAAACATGCTGCCAGCTGTTATGTACAAATACTGGCTTGAAAATGAAGCCCTGGACGAAGCGCCGGCCCTAGCCGAAGCTGTCAGCTGTCGGGGCGCTGCTCGGCTGACGCCGTGTACATGCTGTGCTGTCACAAAGCGTGCTGGTCCCTCCCGTCCTGGTGTGTCACCGGCATTGCATAACTGTCAGTGAAATAATGCTGCTGCCTCATGGCTTTTTTTTTTTTTTTTAAATGACAGCAAATTTCAACGCAGTAAGTCTCTGAGCCTGTCCCCAGCTCTATTGCTTACGCAGGCCAGCTTCATTGTGCTACTTTGCTTTTTAGGACCCTTCTTTTTCCCTTGCCACGGCTTCATTTGGGAAAAACAACCCTCTCCCCACCTGAGAGATGTCATGATTAAGCTTAAAGATTGGCAGCCATGTTATTGCCTGTCGTTATCCCCTTAGGCCTCTGGGATTACTGCTTTCACTGACCATTATCGGCGTGCTCCCAGGAGCCACACTGCGTTAAATGGCCTCTGCGATGCCCCCTGCAATCCACCGCAAACCCCCAACGCTGCTAAAAGGCCCCGGCAGCCGCTGACAAATCCCGGCAGTAAAACCCATGAAACTTTTCTGGGTGCTAATGCAGAAGCAGTGAACAGTGTGGTAAGTGCCGTCTCGCCAGGCTGCTGCCCTCTGTTACCATTCAGCAGGTGGCCACGGCCAGGTTGCCCACACAGCTTCCAAAATGCATCTCAGTGACATGATCATGATGCAGAAAAGTTAATTTTCCCAGCTTTATTCACTACTTACCTGCAGCAAACCTGCTGAGTGCTGTTCTCTATAATGGCAGAGCTATCTGTGGCCACCAATTGTTGTTTTAGTAAGACACCAGAGTCCATCGAAACATTTTACCACATGGTTCAATCACAATTTTAGAAAAAACGCTGCACTTTCCTTAAAAAGAAAACCCAAGCTAAAAATCCCTTTCTTCTATGTTCTGACAGCACAGGAAAAACCCACTTCATGTGAGCTTTCAGGAGGGTTTCCCAAATGATGGAGACACAGAAACCAATGCCGATCTCTCCAGAGCACTCTCTTTTCATTCTCACAATTAATTGCATTAGCGTAAGGTTCAGCATCAGCTGCAGCTGCAAACACTCTAGCTGAAACCTGCAAGCCACATACTTGTTCAACCTGATTCATGTGATTATCTTTTCCCGTTCCCTTCATTGTGGCAAGAGTAACAATTTAATTAGATGGGAAAAAAAAACCCAACCCGTATTATTTATAACTATAGCGCAAGACATTATTTTTAGCTAAAGAACTCTTAAGAAAGAAACAGTGTCCAGACTGATTTTCATGTACAATTTCCTGAATTTGTGATTCAGAGCCAAATTTCAGGGACAAGTTTAATTTAGGTTTTGATCCTTTTTGACCTCGGCGTGTTAGCAAGAGCTCTCGTTTTAATGCCTGCGGCTTCGCTGCTTCCAAGCTCTATAGATCTAAAACTCAACAGGTCCATCAGCTGCAAAATCAGCGACACTTCAGAAAAGGCAGCCTTCAGAGAAGTAAAGCTGTCAGCCTCCTGCGGTTCTCAGGGAAATCTGGGAGGCGGGGGAGCATCTACCCAGGCAGAATACCACACTGATAGGAGCAGGACATATCCTGTTACGGGAACTGGGCGTTCTCAAACAAGCACCGGAGTCACAGGCTGTTCTGTGCCATGTGGCAGAGATAACACCGACAGCTTCATGCCGCAAACCCACCCTTCCCAGCAACTTTTTTTTTTTTTAACCTAAACTACATTTGACTTTGCTGTCAAGTACTTCAGCACAGCTGCTATTCTCAGGTTCTTCTAAAATACACACAGTAGGTACTGTACTACTACACATATAAACATCTACCTTCCTACTGCAGCTATTTATGATTAAAATAACTTTTCTCCATTTCTGCTTTCATTTCCTCTCTCCAGGCCCCGTTCTACGTTGCACAGGAGGTGCCTTCAAGACTGCGCCCAGGACCAACCTCTAGCATGAAATAAAGAAAGAAAATGCTAGCCTAGTTAGAAATTTAGAATTTAATGTCCAGTTTCCCTTGTGGGTGACCTGTAAACAGGACTTGATCTCTGGTGCCTCACAGTTTAGGGAACAGAAAGGACTGAAAGTCAGCAATGGGTCTTGTGAGGTGGTGGAGGGGAGCTGCCTGTCATCTGCTGTTCCCTCAGATACCACCAGTGTCAGTTCCAGGCTCTGAATCTTACTCTGCATAAAAACAAACTCCTTGGGTGAGGAAGAACACACGTGCTTTTTGGCTGCGCTGGAAGTGGATAAGATGGTAGTGTGCAATTTAACAGGCTCCTCTGCTCGTCTGGGATGCTTCTACAGTGCAGGGGTTCTCCACTGTGGTGTGATGCATGACCCAGTGGCTCCTCTGCCCTTAAACCCACAGCATCACCTCCTAAACTCACCCATCCAGCTTGGCACAGGGTCTTCCTCACACGGACCCATCTTGTTTCCAACCACCCTCACACCAGGCAAGTGTGGAGGTAGAAGTATTAGCACCGCAGTTACAGACCTTTCCAGCCACTAAGTTTTCAGTTGAGTTCCAAGCAGCAGCCAGCAAGCAGTCAGGATGTTCAGACAGATGCTCCCAGCACCTGGTCCTCATCCAAAACTTCCCTGAGAGATACCTGTTCCACTCAAGAGGATCTCGCTCTCAGTGTGTGGATTCTTCCATAATCAAATATGTTCAACCCCAGAGCTTCTTTTCATCCCAAAGCTTTTGCACGATTTGTAATTTCAGCATGACATTAGTTCTGACACTTCTGGAGGACTAAGGAAAACCCTCCTAACTCTCAAAAACGTCAAATCTGGACATAACTGAGCAGCCTCATGCCTTGTCCATGGCTGCCCTGCCTACTCAAGCTAGCTATTAACAAATAATTAATCCACACTGAGGCAAAGGCTCCTTTCTGGCTGATGGGATGGGGCCTCAAGTTTTCAGCATGAAGCTCCTTTTTACTGAACCTAGCATGTCCTAGAAATCTTCCTGTGGGCAGCTGTACTCTGTAGGAATTGTGATATAAACAACAGAGATTAATGAGGTTCACCTCTTGCTGTTAAAGAAAAATACAACTGCTACAAACCATTCTCAGGTGATACGGGATTTGGGGTGAGCAATGCTGAACCCAGACTCCACGACCCCATGGCACACGTCCAGGCGCAGCAAAGCGAAGCTCCCACTGCAGGGCACTGGACACCAACTACTCAGCTCCTGAAGCTGAGACACAACCCACCCTAGCAGGTCCCAGCTGCAGGCACAGGCACTAGCACCACAAGGCTGCGTTTCAGCAGCACTGCGCACCTATCTGCCTCCTGTGCGAAGCTGCTTCCACTCATTTACCAGTGCTTAAAATCGGCTGCACGACTGAAGTTGCACTGGAAGACAGGCAGCAGCTCCATTTGGTTTCAGGGGAACACAGGGTATGTGTGCAGCTGCCACTGGTTTGAGTACTTTTGGTCTTTCAAGAAAAGTTGTCTATTGCTAAGATTTTTGCCATTGCCACTAATTCACAACTGCAGAAAAACATTATTTACCTGGCCGCTTCCTCAAACACAACCTGGACAAGGGCCTCATCCCACTGGAGGAGAGATGGTGCAAATTCCCAATCCCAAGCAGCACGTTCCCCTGCAACAACCACAGGACAGCTACCTTAATCCTGAGGTTGAGCCCAACCAAACAGCTGGATACCTCCATAAATACACACACTCTAAACCTGTCACTTCCTTACACAGTTCGGTAGTTTTCCTAAACAGCTGTTTCACAAGAGCTTTAGCCTTGCTTCTCCTTGCTTTTAAGTTCCCCTTTATTTATAATTAAGGAGTCTGCATGAAGACTTTACAGAATTTTGCACTTCTAGGACAAAGCAGTGACATATGTGAATGCTTTGGATACCCTTATATATCAGTAAACCAGGGGGCAGAGTTGAAAAGAAAAATACCATGTCAGTACTTGTTTGGTGCTGCGTGTTCTTCCTGCACCAAAGCCCACTGCTGAAGATGTGAGGCTGGTGCTCCTCCTGGCCCAGTGCTCTCAGGTCTCCGGGGCAGAGCAGGATACTCTTCTGACACCTGCTCCTTTAAAACAACTGCTGGATCTGTAGTCAGAGGAAACCCCCTCTCCTTTGCCCTGCCCGGCCCTCAAGATCAGACTGACAGGGAAGGCTGTTGCAAGATTTTTTTTCATCGTGACTTCTGGCATGGGATCCTCTGGCCATCTCATTTCACAGACACTCTGCACCTCAGCATCCTCAGTTTCCCCTGGTCTTTGCACACACTACATCAGTGTTGTGGCTTCTGTCTTTTAACCACGAGGCTTTGGTTTGTGACAGAAAGGTGTTTAGTCTGGCATTCTGTGCAGGCCAGATCTCTGAGACTCTTTGGAACGAGATGCTCAGTGGCACAGCTGACTGGTCCAGAGTCACTGACTTCAGGTCTATTAAAAACTCTTCCTTTGTGGGAGAGAAAGGTGAACATACATTGCAAAAATAAACTCACCAACACGTCAGAACCCTAAGTCACATGGTTTTCTTTGAATTTTTTTCTACCTACTTTTCACACCTTTTCAGTGAAAGAAGTGGTTTACAGCTCGGACACTTGCATCCAACAAAACTCTGCTTGATAGCCTTATCTCAACCCACAGCATGTTAACTTAAAGTTGTTGCCTCTCCTACCTCTTTTCTTCATGCACTAGAAAATGTGGAAAACAAAAACCACAGGGGGCACATGAAAAAGCCTTGATGCAGTACAGACAGGACAGATTTTCTGATCCACCTTCAATCTCTTCATTTATCTGTTTTTTTTCAGACAGTAGTTGATATGCACATATTCTTGTATCTACACAGGTTGCCAATTTTTAACTGGTGTAGGCTTCAGTACACAATGTGCAGCATGTAAAACAAAAGTTATTTAAACTCCTCCACCCTCCACAAATGCATAGGAAAACCTCAGCATGCTGCAGTATTGACGCTTTCTAAAACCTACAAACCAGCCCCCAGCATTCAATGCTGCAGAGACACTTACCTGTAATTTAAATATGTACACTTGGATTTTTTTTAATGCGCAGAAAGCACGCAATGCAAAAATAAAACAGTTTTAACATGACACAGAGCTGCATGGCAATGCTCCCTCTGCGTTACGCAGCTACAGCTTCAGCCGACAGCACCAGCTACATGACAGAAATACTCCATCAAGCCAGTGCTATGGCTCTGCAAAACTGTAAATGATTACAGAATAATGCCCTGCAATCAAAGAACAAAATGTGTGCTGCAGATTAATCACTTTCCAAGACGGGAAAGGAAAGATAGGCTTGAGAGATAAATCTAGCTGGGGTGTTTATGCAAGCCTATCATGCTCCTTAGTACTGAATGTCCCAGAACTTACAGAGGAAGTAAACAGTGTGCTGGGGGGGCGTGCGGGGGGTGTGCGAGGGGTGTGCATGTGCGTGTGCCTGCACTCACAACCTGAAATAGGACGGCTTGTGAAAAATGCCTGACTTTCAGTTACGAAATCCTAGTGTCAGAGGTCCCCCCATTGACGGCTATATTGCTACTGCCTAGGAAAATCTAAAACAAGGATCGGTTTAGATACAGCAGACGCATCCCGTCAGCATTTCAAACTTTCCTATAAAACTCCATGAGGATGCCAATGGGCTCCTGAGTCGTCTCCTCAGCAGCTGCAGCAGAGAGACAGCACATTCGAAGGCAGGGACTGTGAGTGCTTCTGGTTGGGATTTACTTCTGGAGGCTCACTCCGCAGCAACCTACATTTTCAGTGTCCCTCTAGCATAGAGTCACACTGCTTTTGGCTGCTTCAGCAATGCCAGCTTTCATGCATTCCTTGTTTTTGTGTAAACATATTTACATTTGTAACTCCTAACTGGCTTAACGCTACACAGGCATTTTGAGGGAAACCCTACCAGCACTTGAATGAAGCACAAGGCTTTGACAGTCAATTATGAACCCAGTAAACAACAGATAAGCTGAATTTAGGAGGCCTGTATTTCCACAGAGGGCTCCCAGTGACTTCAGTGACCACACGGGGCTCACCCAAGCGGGGCTTTGGCTGAACGGGCCTGCGAAAACACAACCCTGCACCCGCACAAAACCGAAAGAGGGAAGCGGCCCTAAGCCTGGTCTTTATCTTGCAGAACGAAACTGTGTGGCTCAAAAATTGTGCTGGTGAAGGGAGATCACGGCACCTTTGTCACCTGCGAAGAGACACAGTCACAATCTGTTAGGTCATAAATTAAATCACCTGAGCACGCTGCATCATGACTGCTCCCTGCCATTTGACTGCGATGGGTGTGGGAGAGGCCTGCGACCAGGATTCAGAGTGGAGGCTACACATAAAAACTGAGGCGTTTGCTGGGGAAGCCCTCTGCAAAAGCTCACCAGGGGCCTACGCCACAGCAGCCCGAGTTACGAAAGTGCCGAGTCCCTTTATCATGATTTCAAGACAACACAAAAAAGTTACAAAATGTCCATGCAGCGAGTTTCAGTTGTCACGGTTGGCTTTGGAGGAGGTTGGAGCACCATTCAGACGTTCCTCAACTGAGGCAAACAATTCTACATCAAACGTGCATTTCCACACAGCAGCTGGTAAAAATTTCCCTAAAACAAAAGGTAAGAAGATGCAGTGCCAGGGTATGCACTGCAACACTGCTGCATATAGGGAAAATACGTCACAGAAACCAACTATTTAAGGTCCCTTCTCCCCACAGATATCTGGCTCTGCGTTAAAACCAATTAACAATAATCTACTAATAACAAGACTGTGATGGAGCTGCGAGATTCCCCTAAAGCAAAATCCTGCCAATGCGAGTAATTGATTCGGCAACATGCACCAGCTCAATGGCACAGGCGTCTCCAATTCTTGGAAACATTACATCCAGTCTAATTCCCCCCCAAGGTCACCACAACCATCAGAAAATCCCCACACATCGTGACCAAGAGAGCTGTGACTAAACAGCTGTTATCAATAGCCTGGGAAACTGAAGCACCGTATCTGAAAGCCATCAGCCACCATCACTGAACCCCTCTGCCGACCGAGCTGCTGAAACGGCTTGGGGAGCAGTGGCGGAGAATAAACCACAGATTTCTCTGGCAAGAGGAAGCAGGGGATGCCAGAGTCACCTCTGTGCTGTTTGTTGCACTGCGTTTTTGCACGCACTTTATTGTGATGGAAAGAGAGGCCACTCTGTTACCTCATTAAAGTTTTCAGCTTCATCATGAAGGAACAAGGGACTCATAAACTGCACGCTCTATGCATAAGCTCTTTAAAAGGTCAATATAAGGTTATTCACACCATTAAACAACTTGATCTAGCACCAAGTCCACTGGAAGCTGCCTACTTTCTACAACAGTGCAAGCAGCAAAGGTGTCTATCCTCCCACACTCCAAGGCATCACCTTGCCACTTTAAGCAAAAATTCAGTATGAGTTTCTCAGTCTAATTCTGATTTAAAAAAACCGCTGTGATCAGCTTCCTACCTAGATATAGAGGCATTTACCAGAACCATCAAAAACCAGGCATGAAGTTGACAGCAGAATCAGAAGACACCAGAAAATCAGGGAGCTATGTAAGGAAAAGGCTCTTTATATTTTCTAGTCTAAATATCAGAGGATGCAGAATACGGTGTGGCTATGGACTGTACACTTTCATGTCTTACATGTTATCAGTGAGGAATTTGTATGTCTCCTCTCTTCTCACCAATAGGGAAGGAAAAAGGAACAGCCTCTCACTATGGAAATGAAAGCAATTACTACACGTACCATTAAATATTTTAGAGATGGCTCAGTAGCTCTATGAACTGTATAATCTCAGACACTGTCTTCTGTCTAGTTCAGGCCACACCAAAACAGAGAACGAAGTATCTCTGTGGCTGGATTCTCCATCTCTCACACAGATGAGCAATCCCTCTGTACACAGGATCAGCAGAGGGAATAGGTCTACCCAAATGAATAACGATTCGCACACTGACAGCACCACGACTACATACCTAAGGGTGGATTAGTCAGAAAAATAAACAACTTGTAAATTATAGGTGGTACTGTGAGCCTCACCTACACCTTGTATTGTCCAACACTTCCTATTATAGAAACCTGCTCTCTGTTGCTAATAGCTTTGCAAACCTGAACTGAAACTGGGATTAGAAACAGGGCAAGTGGCCTGCGACAGGCAAGAAATGGGAAACAGGGAGTCCTGGGGCAAAATAGGTAATGGGGAGCTGGGAAAAAAAAAAAACAGACAAGCTGGACAAGGAGAGCAGATCTCGAAACCAGAGGAGGTGGGCAGAGTTAAGATCACAGGAAGAGGATGGGGGGAAGCACAGAGCACAACTGGAAATGGCAGGGAAGGAGCGTGGGACAGAGACCACAGGGGGCAAGGAGCTTGCCAGGAGGAGAAGAGGATGCAGGGCTGGGACGGTGCCCATCAGGGAAACCCATGGATACCGGGGAGGTGAATGACACAGACAAGGACATCGGGAAGGGTGTATTTCTTTACTCAGAGCTGAGTGCAACAAATACAGCACAGGGCCCACACAGAGATCAGATGAGCCGAAATCCTGAATACCCCTTGAAGCATCCACTCCAACAAGGAGACTGGGGGTGGGCAGAATATGTGAGCTCCTTACTAATTACAGTGTCAGAGCCAGCATTAGAAGAAATTCTAAGTGTTAGGGGCAACTTTATTTCTGAAATTGTGTACTTCCTGAGCACTTGGCTTTTATATTGAAACATTTTTTCAGTGTAGATTTTCATATAAGCATGAAGTATGCTCTTAGTACTTCTACGTGGCACTTCACTGAACAGCCAGAACTATCCACAGAGATACTCCAGTGATTTGCAGTTAATGGTAAGGCCATGCACCAGCATTGCTCGAACCCACCCACCATATCATGGTGCTTCCATGGAGAAAGCTGCCAGCCCCCACATGCCCATACCCACCCGGAAGAATCACTGGTTTGATACCTGATACAGTTTCCTGCAGAAATAAAGAAACTATCACCTCTCAGACCATGCAGAGCTTTTTTAGTTTCAAAGAAATGTCAAACCAGAAACCAGGCACTCAAGACTGGTTAAATTTAGTAAGATGTCATGATTCAACTACAATCGAAGGAAATCCAGGCTTAATTTCTCAAACAACTGCTATCATACTGTTCAAGCAAACTGTTTTTCCTTCAGGCCAAGTGGACTCCAAATCCCACTATTTCTCAATTTACTACTTTTTTCCTTACTTTTTTTCCCCCTCCAATTAAAGAACACTGTCATTCCACACGCTTAGTATGAGCCTGAATAAAAAAGAACATGTGAGACGCTCTTGTCAGGGTTAAGTCCTGACACAGCTGCTGGAAGAACCCAAAATGAACATGTTATCCTGGCCAAATCAGTGTTCTTTTCAGTATTTATACTCTTGGATCCAGCAGCTGCAAGTGACGCTACAGGTCATGTTGTCCTAAATGGACAAAGAATCTGAGGATCCTCTCAAGTTTTGGAGGCTTGTCTGTACTTCTGCTCTCCCTCTCAATACTTCACAGTGCTGCTGCACTAATGCCAATTTGTTGCAAGTTTGAGTATGAAAGTCTGGTTAGAACAGTTTTTTCAGCTAAGATTTCCCCCCCTTTTTTTTTTTAAATACTATTTTTCCTGCTTCCATTTTGCACCACCATAGGATCAACACTGGCTGCTCAGTTGATAATACCCATCTCTATTTGAAGTTATTTTTCTCCTTTCACCACCCACATTCATCTGGGACTTACTCAGTATTATTCTGCCTGACACCAGCCCAAAACAGCAAACAATTTCTGTAACAGTACAATAAGCAGAGCGGACTCTAACAGAGGCGCTTCGTCGTCTAAGAATCCCCTTATGCAATATCCACTTACACACCGAAAATAATGTTGAAAAACTCGTAAGGAGGTTAGATACAGCTGTGCCTTTAACAGAACAACTTCTCTGGTATCAGGACTGGCATTTTACAAGCCAGGAAACATTTCTGCTGTACTTTGGCCTTCTGTCATCAGAGAGAGGTGGAGATTTATGCCATTTCTCCTTCTAAATTAGACTCTTTCAGTGCCCTATTTCATATTCTTCCTGACAGGTCCCTATTTTGTATTAAAAAAACCCTGCTGTCACTGTGTTGCATAGCAAAAGACCTTTCCAGCCAAAAGAGAAAACTCCTGCCACCGAGTCAAGCGGCAAGAGGTAACTCTGCAGTTAAAACTGCAAGGATGAAGTACTTTGCCCAGCAACATATTCATTTCCAGCAGGATTTGATAAAATTATAATTCACTGTCCAGAAAAAGACTAAAACATTAAACATATTATACTGAGAAAGTCAAAATAGGTCATTCAATCAGCATTATTCGCCCTTCATTTCCAACATAATACAAAGCAGTTAAGTAGTTTCTTTTGCAATTAGCATCATCTTTGTCTCCTCAGTGTCTAAAATACACTGGAGATATGGAGCTGCTTTGACTGTACAGCAGCCCAGACCCTGCTCCCCAGCACCACTGACTTCTCCATAAATACACAGAGGTGAAATCCTATCTTCAATTATTTCAACCACAATCATTACCATTTTCTTTGGTTTTTCCCTGGTCTATCACCTCAAATGACAGACATTTTCCCACTGATTAAAGAGTACAGATGTGCTTAGGAAGAACCCCAACATCTCCAACTGGTAACACGTGTCTCACTCTCTCCTCTGACCAGGAGGACTTGCTACCTGGCAGAGTCCTGACAAAGGTGGGCTAGAAAGAGCCTCCCTGCAGAACGGCAGGGTTTCAGAGATCTTTTCCTGGATGTGAGAAGTCTGACATATGCTTCAAGTGCATTTTAATTTAGAAAGAAATGTTGGAAAGATTTTATTTATGTTTCCAATTAGGTAAACAGTATGCTTCTTCCACCTGCTCCAAGCTACCCCCACTAGGCCCAGTAGACATCACATGTCTATGAACATACACCAAGTTGATTTACTCCCTACTGCTAGTTCACAGAATCCGTCCTCCTCCCAGACCTGTGTGCCACAACCTTATGGCCTACACACCTCCCTCTTTTTTTTTGTATGTGAAATGACCTCACTATTGATTTTCAAATACCTTCTCAAGCACATGGCTTGCTTTCCTAGACCTTTCTAAAAAACACCTCCTCATAAAAGACTTCTCTCCCACCTCAAGTGTGCAAACCTTCTAGTACATCTTAATCAGAAGTATTTTTGTTGGGTGTGAACCAGGCTGTAAGAGCAATGAGGCGAGAAATAAATGGCAATATGCGATGTGAAGCAAGAATCACACGGTCAACATCATGATGAAAACAGTAAGATTTGGTTTGGGGCTTCTGGCTGCAGCACAAACTAGACTGGAAACCTCTGGCCCTATCCATGCAGAGCTCTGACATGACTTCCACTTGCAAATCTACAATTTGAGATGGAGCCCATTGATCTGGGCCACATATATGGCTCGGGCTATACAAAAGCAGAAGCTGCTTGCGCACGATTCACAAAATGCTTCAGAGTTTTTACAGCTTCTCAGTGTCAGCAACACTCTTGGTGCCAATGCTGTTCTCCTGCAAAGGCATAGAAGGACCAGCAGCCTCACATTGTAGGGCTTGATGAATACTTAAAGAGGCACCATTCACTCTGAAACCTGACATCTCAGACAAATGGTTTTGAGTTCCCACACACAGTGAAACTTTTAAACACAACAGATCGTGTTGCACAAGAACAGGGACTGTGGCTCTGCGTGTCTCAGCTTACAAGCATCTCAGGACACGACTTGAACTGGCGTCACCTTCTCCTATGAATTCCTGGAAAAAAACATTCTCTGAAAATTAGTTAAGGTCCAGAGCAGTTTTGCAGAACAAACAGTAGGTTATTGGCTTTCAGGAAACCACAACACTGCTCTCAGCACAAAACCAATCAGCAACAAAAGTGATAATGTGGGAGCCTGTGAAAGTCTCACACAAAGACATTCTTTGTTGAGCACTGTTCTCACTTATCAAGACGCCAAATTTTATGTACTAAGCATATCTAGAAATTTATATATGAAACCGATAAATCCTTCATGAAGCACTAGCAAATATATTTACACAAGATAAGAGTTCACAGCCCAGCTTCACAAATACCCACAAAATCAGAAACTTTTGATCTGGATTAAGTCTTGAATTTTAAGGTATGTTTACACTGCAAATTTCATGCGAGAAAGTAGGGCTAACTTTGGTCATAACATGTCTTTGGAGAGCTGAAATATCTGCTTGAAGAGCTAGTGTGGAGAGAGAAAGAAAACAAATATAGCAGGTTTTAAAAGCGCTGACATGTAACTGGAATATAGATCATGATAATTTAGCCCACGTTACAGGTAAAACAAATAAGACCCTGGAAGTAGTGTTCTAAAATGATTTCTTTAGAATAATATATTTATTCTTCTCCCTCATTTTGGAAAACAGTGCGGAAACCAACAAGGTGCAGCATGAGAAAACACTGTCACAGTGGCAAATCATCTACACTGTCAGAGGTGCTGGCTGTCTAGACTAGGAGAGTAGTTTGCATTAGAATACTATGAGGTAATTAGTACGTTTCTAAACAAAGCTTTGTTTACATAAGTGCAACACAGTTACTAACACTCCCTGCTCACGCTCAGTCCTCACTGGGAGTCCAGGCTCAGCTGCTACCAGGATTTTAAGCACTGCTGGCTTGAGCCTTACTTACATTAATGCAAATGCCTGCTGCTGCGGCACCGCAGGAGCACCCCACTCTGCTGCTTTAACATGGGACAAGGGTCAGACTCTGTTTTCTTTACTTCATATATCCATGAAAGTTGCACCATCATAAACTGTGCTGCATCCACACACACCAGCGTACGAATTGCTTTGGACAGAGCAGTCACAGCACCTGGGAGGCAGAGTGAAGCCCAAGCCAAGGTGTGCCGAGGTGTCTGGGTGCTCCTCTATCTGTCCTCCCCCAGAAGGCTCTCTGTCCTCATCAGCCTCCCGACTTATCTGCAGCCTCCCACTCCTCTGGGGTCGGGATAAGCAGATGTTACCTCCCTACTCAAGTGCTGGCATCCAGCCCGGACCTGTCCTTTTCTGCTCACGCAACTCAGGAGCCAGCAAACCTACCGAAACTCTTTTTCCTAGGGCTGCATTTCACACATTGGTCAACACCCCAGGAGTCCCCATGGCCTCTGCTGCTCCCTAGGGAGAACCGAAGGTCTTGGAAAGCTGGAGATGGGGAGCTGGGCTGGCCTGAAGGCCCTGCAAGGTGGAAGGCTTCGTTACAAGCAGCCTCCAAGCAGATCCATAGCACAACACAAAGCACGAAGGCAGCCTCAGAGATAGGTGTCAAAGGAGAAAACCAGCACTTTGGCAGCACTCCTGCCTCCTGCCCTCATTCCAAAGCTCTCAACAGGATTTTGGCATGGAGACATCAGCATGGACCCACCCTTCACCTCAACACAGGCAATGGGTGAAGGGACATAGAAGTGGCATGATCCAGTGACTCACTCCATGAAAACGCACCTGACTGCCAGCAGCACTCAGGTGTACAGCAGCACAGGCCCCGCACCCACTGCCAGCAGTCTCCTGCCCCCCAAAACTGGTAGGCAGCACTCTCCAGTAGACCTGGAGGCACAAGCACGACAAGCTGTTGGTGTCACATGCTGTCCTCCTCACGGACCTTCCTCTGGCAACGACCCGCAGGCTGCCTCTGGTCTCCTGTCACCATGCGCATCTTCCTCACACGTCCCTTTACACCAGCAAGTGGCAACTTCACCAGCAGGGGAAAAATAATAAAGAAAAGCAAAATAATACCTTGCCAAATAAACATGTTCAAGTGAGAACCCAGCATTTTATAATTTAACTCTTAAGTACACAGCATGTTGCAACCGAGCAAGCAATCCATTCAATTCGTTATAGCACAAGTCTGCTACACAAGCTAATTTTCACAAGGCATTTTTTTACTGGTACAAATCCTCAGAAAGACATTTCTCTGTGAGTGAAATCTTACAAAGGTGCTTTGTATCAGTAGAAGTATTTAAACAGCCTTTATTTTTAATAGGTACCAGTGTACAGATAAAAGAAAATTGCCCCAATAAGCAGAGTCCAGGTAGAACACACACAGAGCTGTTAACAGGATGTCAATGCTGTTAACTCATGACCCTCCTCGTGTTCCCTACAAAGCAATGTTACAAACATGTCAGTCCTTGAGCAAATGTGCAAGGCCCAGAGAAAGGACCACAGCTTTGCAGGGCAAGACTGGGTCCTCTCAGACCTGACAGCCAGGCGCAGCATTAGGACGAACTACTGGCAGAAAGCAATGGCGACACAAAGATGTCCTTCTCCATCCCCACTGAAAGGCTCCTTTGCTATTTCACCCCAGGGATTGAGGCAGAGCACCAACACAATCACTAGCTTGTTTCTGACCCCTTACACTGCCCTGAAATTGCTCTTCATCAGTCCTGTAGCCTTATCACCTCCACACTGTATCCCCAGCCAAATCGCAGCTTTACTCTGCAACATGCCCCGCATAGTTAGGAGCCAGCCCTCCATTTCCCACAGAGGCACCCCATGCAACCCTCCCAGATGGATAGAGAAGGTGAAGCAGGACATAACATCCTCAGAGTCTCCTAAGACAGGAATGAGGAATGGGGAACTGAGGAATGGATTTTTTTTTTTTTTTAAATATTGGTATCTGGAAACTGAACGGGTGCTCTCTGCTTGTTACTCACCTCACCTCATAGGTTTTAGATGAATGACCTGTGACAACCCTCACCCAACGCATTGCCCAGGAGGTAACTCAGATAACATAGCTGATGAATACAGCAAAACATAACCTGTTGTTGTTGGAGACCATGCTCCACTCCAGCAGTGGCCTGCTCTCAACAGCTGTGGAAGCCTCAATGTCCATCATCCTTGGCCATACAGAGCCAAAGACACCCTCCCTGCAGGGTACCATGGTGTGCCCTAGCAACTCCTACGCACCCCCTCCAGCCTTGCACACCTGAGCTTTTCCTACCCCTCCACCCCAAACAGGGGCTGGGGCCACATCACCGCAGGCCTCCAGATCTCCCTGCGGTTTCTGGCAAGCTCAGCAGCACAGCTCTTTCTCCAAAGAAAGATCAGAGAAGCAAGTTGTACCCACCACTGGCAAAAACCACTTGGAAACACCCTGGTTTGCTTGGGAAAGCTAAGCCAATGTCAAATAAATGTCAAATACACATGGGTATGGAGTTGGTGCCTGTCAGTGGTGCAACGGTATCCCACACACGCAACTGTAACATCAGGAAACTGGCACAGCCGTGCAGAGAAGCACGGGATACCCCATCCTGACTTCATCTGAAGCAAGTCAGAACAAAACATCTCATTCTGAAGGAAAATCCCCTTCTGTAGACAAGCCACTTTTTAATAATAAGTGCTAAATGGACTATTCAAGCAGGTAATTAATGTTAATTAACATATGTCAGGCCATAAATTGGCTAAATGCACCTCATTTTCCAAGCTTAGTGTGTGGCAACGCTCAGGAAATTGTAACAGAAAAGAACAGTCTAAGTCTGTAGAAGCACAAAAAAGGGCAAATAAAAGGTTAAGCATAATCTTCACTTAACTCATGGTGTGCTGAGCCAGCACTACCTAAAACTGACTGACTGTGCACATTACTGGAACACTTTATTTTTGCTCCTGAACCACTGCGCCACACACATATTGTCAGACCCAAGAAAAGCCACATCAAAAAACCCCTGCAGCTCCCCGAGCGCTGTGTTATCAGGCAGGCCTTTAATGGGACGCTCACTACGTGCTGCAGGACCTGGATGTGCCTTCTGCCTCAGGACCCAGCGAGGCTGTGGTCCCTTTCCAGCGCCAATTTGGGAACCGCAGTTTTTCATGGTGGGGGGAACGAAACAGAGCTTGCCCTCCTCCACCAACAGTCTGCCTTGAAATGTGGAAGGCCTCATGCCTTTAAAAGAAACCAACACTGCCATTTTATAACCCTGCCCTTGGGCATGTTTTCTGTGACAGAGATAGTAGTAAGGCTTTTAAAAAAGTGGGAGAGAAACAAGAACAGGCAAACATTTTAGTATAAGTAACAACTTGCATAAGGAAACACTTTCAGTTTCTCCCTTGGCAAGCCGCCACTACACTAAGACCCACTGTAATTGCATTGCAAATAAGAAACGATCCTCACAAAAGATTTTCCATACTTCCATGCAAAATAGCTGGCTGCCAAAATCTGGCAGGGCACCTTTAGGAGGCTGCCACCTAGAGAAACGCTTTTGCTGTTTATCCTCAGTTTTCCCTTATCTCCAAGGCAATCCTTTTGGCCTTCCTTTGAACCCAGCACACCAACCATAATTTTCTGGGGTGATTTCATGCTTATTCTCCCCATCCACCCCACATAAGCTGCCTGAACACAGCTCGGACACTGCAGGGGGGGATGGGGGGGCTGCACCCACCCCAGTGCTGCCCGCCTTCTGCAAGGGACGCTGCCGACTCTGGGTTTCTACTTTGTCCACGTCAGCACAAAGAGCTTTCACAAAACCACTGGGCTAACCCTAATCACTCGCCTTTCTAAATGCACCAGCACGTGCCCAGCCTGCCCTAATCTCCCAGGATTACAGCAAAGTGGTGTCGCACCACCAAAATGACCCGAATACAAAATGGCCTTGTGTGTAAGGCACCGCTTGCTTTACCAGGACAATGCCAAGCAGAAGCAGGGCGTCCCAGGGCAGCAGTGCCAGGACACCTCTATGCCCCAGCCTGGTGGTCTCAGACAGTGTTTGTTCAAGGCAATTCAATACAGTGGATATAAAAGCCACTACGGTGATTTAGTTTTTATTAGCACTAATCATGTACTTCCAAACACACAGGCAAGTGTAAGAGCCAACCTCTGACTCTCAAACTTCCCATTTTAAATATGCTCAAATATCGACACTAATAACCTATTACGGACTATGCCTGTGTTGCATGACTGTTTCAGGGGACCTTCTGCCTCTGAAGAACTGAGGAGCACTGATTCCAGTATTTATCACGCAGGTCTACCTGACAGCAATACCGTCTGGCACCCTTCACTGGAGTTTCCCATTCACATCAAAAGTTAAGTTTATCAGAGCCTGTGACTGCAGCTGATGACGCTCACCAAGGCAATGTGTTTACACCTGCATTTAACAAGTCCTTCAGTGGAGGTGCTCCTCACTGTCACACTGCGGATCAGTGTCAGTGATTCTAGGGGAGCTACTTGGTGTCTCTCTCTCTCCTCTAACAGCTGTCACCTGCCTGCATGAGCTGGGTAAAAGTATGTTACAGAACTAAAATAATAATGTGTGCTAATATCTACATATGGTTTCGACTGGAAAGTTTAAAAAGTCATTTGTTACTTTGATACTAAAGTATCCTCCTCTTTGATGCAAGAAGCTTGTTATCTAGCAGTTTCCACTTTGGGGCTGGAACCACACGTCTCTCTACCTTGCTAAGCACAAAATTCACTTACAAATGTTACTGAGTATTTTATTAAAGCACAACACAGTAAGGCTTTGATCAGGTAAAATGCTTAAGCAGTAAGTTTAAGCACACAAGTAATCCCAGTGAAGTCCCAAGGATTCACCCATGTGCTTAAATCCGTGCTCACTTCAGTACATCAAAACTTAAAATAATCAGGCTACAGTTTGTAACCCAAACCCTTCTGTACAGATAAACAAGGCAGCTTAAAATTAGAAAGAAAAAAAAAAAAGAGGAGGAATATAATGGAAGGCTGAAAAAATATTCATGCTAGCAGTTAACTTGGAAACAGTCTTTAAAAAAAAGAAAAAAAAAGACAGCAGAGAAGAAATTAAACTGATGCAAACTCCAGTTTTACGCTGTCAGTCCCGATAAAGACACCATGTGCCACTCCAAGGAAGGAGAAATAAGAACAGAGTGGTGTTGCTTCCCTCCCACATCCTTTGCAAAAAGATGATCACATTCTTTGCAAAAAGATGATCAAAAAACTCCAACACATCTTGCATATCAGCATCTGGCTAACAGATTTAGACATCTGGCGAATTTTGCAAGTCTTTTCAATTCTCAATAATTAGAGACTTGTACATTTGCTTCGCTGAAGGGACTGAAGCCCTTCAGTACATATTGGTCAATAAAACATGGTAAGGAACGATAAAATGCCCCTGTACAAAGTTTACAAAAATCTCCCCTTCAAAGTAAATATCCCAGCAGCTAGTATTTATCTTTCATGAGGAAGATGAATGCAACAGGTGTAAAGCAAACAGGCTTCCGATATAAAAAACAAATCAAAGCAAATCAGCTGCATTTAAATTTGAGAATTGCTGCTGTATAAAGAACCAGATTCACAGTCTTGCCATACCGCTCAACAAAGAGGAAAATAGTCCCCCTAGTGTACTCTTCAAGCAGAAAAGACTGTTTCACAAGATAGTGCTGCAAGAAATTACAAAATAACTTATATGGAAGTACTTAAGCTATAGTGAAACCGAGCACCTCTACTGTATACACAGACACAAAGGTGTTTCATTTTTCTACTTCAAGATTATTGAGTGGAGCGAGTTACAGCACCCTAAATATTTGGGGGGGGGTGAAACTTGAGTTTGAAGTCAGCACACTAGTCGTGTGACTGCAGGACACCAAAAGGATAACAGATAACTGAATCTGGAAAGACGGGTAGATGTGGTCATCCAGGAGCTCTGTGCAAGTACCTGCAGCAGTCGGCTGGCACAGCGCACTTCACAAGGGTGAAACCTGCTCCCCCTCAGACCTCTTCCCCTCTCCAGTGATGATAAATGCAATTAGCAACCCTCCATTAGTACTCAAGGCAGTAAGCGGATGTTGAAGCATAACCCTAAACCCTTCCTGGTGCTTTGGAAGGGTTTGTACCAAACGGCAGCCTGACAATGATGTTGGCAGTGTGTGGCTCTGCAGTGATGCACTGTGTGCTGCCGCCCTGGTCGGTTGTCAGGCAGTGTTTGGTTAGCAAATGTCCCACCGCAGCCAAGGGCAGGGGGAAGCAAAGGAGACTGTTGGGGGATGGTGGTGTGTGTATTGGGCAAACCCTATCTGAATTAGCGGAAACGAAATATGCGCCTTCCTAACCACATCTGAAATATTCACTTCTGCTTTAGTGCGCTAGGCAAAAAAAAATCCAAGCGAAAGTTGTAACTTTAATTTATAGCTCTTAAAATAATTGTTTTAAGGAGTATAATCCCAGCTATGTTTACGGATTATGGTATTCAGTACATCTCACAGGAAATGGTATTAATATTTCATAAATAATAACACATAAGATAATAAAACCAAGTTCTCTTCTTCTCCTTGTTTAAAATCACAATTTTCCCACTCAACGTGAGCACAGAATATTGTTAAACGGGCTTGCTGCCTTCAAAGATGAACTTAGCTGTATAAAAATAGTCTAAATCAAGAAAAAAAGCACTCTGATACTGATGTATTTTGTGTTCATTTAAAATCTCAGCATAACTAGCAATCTGAAAAAGTCTGATGTGAAAAGCTGGCATTAGTTCCTGAAGAGCTGTATTCATTACCTGCGAGGGAAACAAAGATGATAATAACATATAATGTGTTTTAGCACGGGAGACTAAGATGGAGTCTCTATTTAAGAGTGTCGCCTCTGCACAAACTAATTTACGTTCCAGCCAAGAAACTGAAATAGTGCTCTTCTCAATGTATATGCAACATTAAAAGAAACTCTAGCCCTGCTAAGGCATTAAACTTTGCAGTTTTGGATGCCTGGCAAATTATTAGCTCCTGACCTCTCCTCTGCCCCTTTCGGTATGCCCCTACCACCCACGCACACCTGTGTCCGCCGTTGGTGCCATCGAACACCTTACCCTGACTTCCGGAGATGCCTCATGGCCGTTAAGAGGCAGAATTTTCTGCTACCACTGTGCCTGCACCTCCTCAGAAAGGTCATCTTAAAGGCTTGGGAGAAACTTCTGAACTAAATTATATCAGAGGAATCTCAGGAGATCCAAGTTTTTAACATTTTAATTAGCTCCAAGTACCAGTTAATGCTGCTCAGCAAAGGAATCAATATCAAATTAACAGTATAAATTGTCAGAAAAATTGTGACTGTATTAAGCATACTAATCAATGTAAGCACTTCGCGTTGCGGCCCAGATCCTGCTTCTGCTGAAGCGAATGGGAGTTTTGCCATCAAATTCAGCCAAAACAGTATCAGCCCCATTGTTCGATAAGTCTTCATTTGAATCGGGTATCGAGAATTTACTGAAAATTCAAAGTATCAGATAAAAAGGCTGGATTTATCACAGCACCTGACATCTAAAGCCACTGCTTCTGCATGAAATCAAACAACTTATGAAGGCACAGGCTGTCATTGGAAAACGTAACCCTTTGTGTAACACTCTGTGTCGCACTTGTAAAGTCAGATCAAAATTCAACACCTAATACTAGGCAAAAGCTGTAAAAAGGACCTGTGTTTTTAAGAGCCTTGTCCTGAATTAGCTATGCCACTGATAAACTTTGCGTTTGTATTTTCCCCAGCCTGAGACAAGTCTGTCAGTGAAATGCTTCCTCTACACTGCTCCAGTTGGAAGGTAAAAATCATACAGCTGCACTTCAAGTCCTAGCCAGGCACCAAAATATGAGATTTGGCTGCTAATATGAAAACTGCCAAAAATGTTTCATCCATACAGTATTTCTGACCAAATTGTATACTATAAGTTATCCTCTGATCCAAAGCTAGAGACATTCAAAGAGGAAATTTAATTTCTCTGTGACACAGGAAAACTTCCCAGCAAATTCACCCTCAGCCATCCCTTCAAAAACTCGGTCTTGGATACTGCCGGTATCGGCCCTCAGCAGCAGCTGAACCGTACCAGGATTTCCCTCTGCAAACAGGATCGACACCAAGCAGCACCTGCATCTCTGTATCACCACAAATACGTGACATTTCCACATCTGACAGGCACTAATAGACGGACACTGAAAATGAGGAGAAAAAAGCAGTTCTGGAAACGAGTTCAAATGTGCTTTAGCGCAGCACCGGCTCCTGGTAGGCCTTATTAGACACTGCCTCCAGAGAGCAAAGCCCTGCCTGCCTGCAACGTGCTTTTGCACGCGCCAAGTAAACAAGCCACAAAACCAGATTATTTTTTTTTCCTCACTTATTAAAACGGTAGTAATCTTAGCTGCTAACTGTTGCAATGCTGGACAGAAAATGCTCAGATAGAAGGGATTTATCAGTGGACGGTGCCCTCATATACTGGCACGGCAGGAAATGCAAACCAAGCGTTCCTGTGGCTGACCAGCCAATAACTCCAAGCTTTGATTAACTTTATGAAGAAATGTCGAGACCCGAATTTCCTTCTATTGCCTTTGAGGAACGTGTGGGAAGCCACTGGGGTTTTTCTTGAGGAAAATAATAGAGACGTTCTGTATTTGAGCTTTGAGATTCAGACTGACCCCGTGTAAAAGCAACTCTACTTATTCCAGCACAAGTTACACCAAAGATACCTGTAACTTAACAGCTCCACTTTGGCGTCTCCTCTGCTCCCATAGTTAGGAGCCCTCACCGCTTGCACACAGCAACCGAAAAAAGCCAAAACTTTTCTTACCCTCTTCCTTATTAAAACAAAAACCTAAAACACTATAATAAGCAAAGGCGACATCGCGACCACCAGCACGGCCAGCAGCAGCGCCAGCTCCACTTTGGCGTCTCCTCTGCTCCCATAGTTAGGAGCCCTCACCGCTTGCACACAGCAACCGAAAAAAGCCAAAACTTTTCTTACCCTCTTCCTTATTAAAACAAAAACCTAAAACACTATAATAAGCAAAGGCGACATCGCGACCACCAGCACGGCCAGCAGCAGCGCC
>NW_010189676.1:16400-69472 GCF_000695765.1 Mesitornis unicolor | reverse complement strand
TAGACTCCGCCCCATTGACCACGACTCTCTATTTATAGAGAATAGTTGTTGATAAATGGGTATAGATATATTGCTATAGGTACCTATCATCTGAAAAGAATATTGAAAATTATGGATTAAATAATTGCATTATTTATGTTTGAACTTATCTTTTGATAGCTATCATATGCACTTCTGTTGAGCTCACAGAAAGATTAGGGGTCAGTCATAACCCCCAAGGGGAATAAGAGCCAGTATATGAGTATTTATAATATGGAAAGATCCTAGCCCTGCTTGCCATCATGGCTGGCTCTGAATAGGCCGTAGGTATCGGCTGACAAGTAAGTAGGCACGAGGAAAGTTTCCCTGTCACCTTGCATGACGTGGATGCCTATGAGAGTTTCTGTCATCAAGGTGCCAGGGATATTTTATTTGTATGTTGAATCCAAAAGAGTCATAAAGTCAGGTCTTCTGATTTGTGTCACCATTTTCTTCCACCAGGAAAATAGCAGTAAAGCTCAGCATGAAGTGTGGCCATGACTTCATACCAGAGAGGAAAGACAGAGATGAAGCTGAAAACTTTGTTAGAAGAAAGATAACAGTGATTGATGAACACCAAGGAGCCCATAATACATACTATGAGAAACACTGAAGAATAGCTGGAGGGGATATAAAAAGAAGCAGAATGAAAAGAGACAGGTTTCTCCCTACTGCAGTTCTAGATTAGTTAAGATGTAACCGAGTAGGGAAGGCTGAGAAGAAGACCGACGCAAACCAGATGGAAAAGACACTGACAGATTCAATGCTCTCAAGTACCACACCTTCCTAGGACAAAGGCTTGTCAGAAGCAAAGCCTGCATGGGATTGTGACTACTATCCATAAGTATGTTCTCAAGAGAATCAAGAAAGAAATCATGCTGTCTTTGTCTAATTTTTCCTCCCCTGCTGGAGAAGTAGATGCAGAGAATGATGCTACTATATTAGAACATCTTAGACATAATTGTTGTCTCAAAAGGTCATTATTTCCCTCTCCAGCAGCAAAACATTGCTGGAGGCAGGAAATATATGGGGGGAGTTTTAATTGTTGGTAGAAACACAGTGCATATCAATCTTGACAAATAATGTTTGCTTTACAGATCTACGTAACAAATCTACTTGCCAGCATAGCTGAGCACACAGAGGTCTGCTTTGACCAAGCAAAGATTAAGACGAACATCATTGGCCAAGGATGTACAGCTGGAATCCAGTCACTTTGGTGTCTCAGCAATAGCTGCTTTGCATAATTTCATGTAGGTATGTTTAGTGTAGAAATACTTTGAGCTTGCTCACATAAATTTGTAGTTTCATGCCTATTTATGCAGGGTCAAATGCAAATGAGGACATCTCTGCATCATGAATCTAGACACCATTTGACATTTGTGTTCACGACTGAGTCATCAGCAGTAGTGTCACTAAGACAGCTACTGGAGCTGTGCGTGCCTTCGATATAGACAGTCTTTCCCCTAGTATCTCCCTGGTATATGTTAAAAACACAATCAAATAATAGGATAGTTGTCAGTATCTAAGGACATGATTAGAGATATGGTTTTGTACTATATGCACTGAGATCATGCTTTGGAAGTTAGCCTTTTCTATTCTTATCTCTATTCATCATGATTTTAATGTAATAGCCTGTAAAGGTGAAATATGCTGGTTTCAGGTGGTGGATGCATATTAGGCCAACACTATTTTTACTCTTTTTTTGAGACATCAACACTAGTAATTTATGACTGCAATGAATACTAAGAGAACATTAAGCTATTTTTATAGGCTACATGTTAACAGAAGAGATATGTGCTACTGCATATATGAACATATTGCATTACTCCTGCAGTAGAAAATTTTGGCTGATTTAGTATTTTACTAAGTGTTACTTAGATAAATAGGTTGTGTTCTCTCTACCCAAGTCCCCAAGTCCTGAATTAGCACCGTAGCCCATACGTCATTGTCCTAAAAAAAAAAATATGTTTTACGAAACCCTCTTAGCTATTGATTGTTCTGCATGACCTTGAAGTACCCAGTACTGCAACATTACTCCCCTGCTTGCATAAATCTGGAGGGTTGGTTTTTGTTTTGTTTTGTTTTGTTTTGTTTTTCCCACATGCTAGTTCTTTTTTGAATAACCACAAGATTTTTCTAATCCTCTGCCACCATTGTTTTTGTCTTAAAGAAGCAAAAAATTAATGCTGTAGATACAGCCCAAAGTTTGACATTATAGCAATCTGTTTGCTAAGACTCAGTTATAAGAGGCAGCTTTCTTGATCCTGAAATATTGGCACCTACCTTATCTTTCAGACACATCATCTTCTCCAGGCTCAAAAGTAAGTTCCAATACACATAAGTGAAAAAAACAAACACATTCTGTTTCTTCTCAGAGTTAATCTTATCCAGACCTTGTACTTTTGGTCTTTAGAGAGAGGGCCAACCATGAGCCTTAGGTGAAGTTAACACTCTTTTAATAACTACCTCAAGTAGGAGAGGACATCTGATCAGCTCCCAAGCAGTCATAGGAACTCATTTTCCTACACCAATGTGTGAACAATACTGCTGCTTTTGGAGGAATTTTGTTAATGCAGCTGGTAAGGTTTCTTTTATTTCCCCCTGTTCTCATCATCAGCAATTTTTTTTGTTTTGGTCAAATCTGGTTTTCAGTGAAAAAAACAAACCTCATTTGAAATCAGTAGAGCAGTGGGTTTTGGCCTGCCACAGCACCAGGTGGCTTTTCTGACACTGCAGGGTTAACCTACTGAGATTAACCTACTGCACTGGAGAAACTGGAATCAGCTCTCCATGATGTAGTTCTATTTCTGGCTAAACAAGGGCATATAATGGTAAAATTTGGGTAGGGAGCCAACTGGTGCTACTGTTGTCCCAACATCCATTAGCCTTAATTGCTGGAGAGATTTATGTACTTGACAACACAGATGGAACATGCAGGACGTCAGCCAAGGTTTCTGGCATCCACAAGGCTATGGCAGAACTTCTGCTCTGCCTGTCTCTCTTCTGCTGTCTTTTCCTTCTCCTAAAGCCACTCAGACTTATACGTGAACACAGCATTAAATGCACTGCAGGAGAGCTGAGTGGCGTGACTGCATAAATAATGCTGATGCACCATTTCGGTACAAATGCACCGACGCATATAATCGGGAAATTGATACATGATTTGTTCAGCCCGTGTCACAGCAGCCCACTTCACATGGATAATATAATTTCACTGCGTTCCTAGGGTTTATGTCAGGGTCATGTGTAGAAGAATGAGAGAAGACCGTCCCATTCCTCAGCCCTCTGAGCAGATCAGGTAGAAAGCAGCTCTAGTTCAGAGGCTGTGCAATGCTGGGTCCCAGTGAAGATGTCTTTTTGGTCATGGGGCTTGTTTATTGGCTGAAATAAAGCTGCCTGTTTATGCCAGAATAGTTTAGATGTCAACATAGTGATTATGTTACCTCTTCATTCTCATGCTCTGATAAATATAATGTTTTCTGGGGATGTTTCCATTTTGCCTTCATACAGGAGTGGTAATGCAGTAACATGAGTGACAGAGCTGTTTCTGCTACATAGTGCTGCAGCTGTAAATACACACAAATTGGTTCAAGGGAAGCCACACTAACCTTAATTTCAACAAATGAGATAGAAATATGGGCTGGCTGAATGCGCATTTGTAGGGAAGATTGCAGCAAGGCAGTGTAAAGGGAGATTGGATGCACACCATGAACTTCGATGATTCCTACAGAAAAGTAGAGTGAAAGAAGGGGACCCTGTTGCTAAAAGAGTGGTTGGAGAGTAAGGAAGACTCAACTGAGCGCAGAGAGGAGAACAGGATTCAGATAGAAAAGTAGGGTATGCGTCTGCAGAGAGGAAAAGTCACAGAGGATGACAGGAGAGTACCGGTCCTGAGCCTGGAGAAGACAATCAGACACGCTATGGTAGCCGTTGTGGGGGAAAACATGGTGGCCTGCAGAGTGGGAGAGAGCAGCTCTAGTTAATGCCAACAACATGGTCCTGGATGTGATATTGAGTTGGTGGGGACCAGAGCAGATATTTTAAAATGAGAACTGAAGATTTAGGAAATGAACCTGATATTGTGAGGAGAAAGACTTGTTGGGATGTGATCAAGAGGGTGTGTTGAGGCTGTCAGAAGTTGAAGCAGACAAGAAACTTCTATGTCTGTGAAAAGGGCAAGTGGAAGCTGAGTATGAAGAGGACAGAAGTTGAGAAGGTGATAAAAGTCATTCTGCTTTTTAAATATGCTTTTCGCAGAAGGTACTGGCAGAAGCATATGCAGAAAGAAGTAGAGACAAGAAGGCAGCATGTATATTGTCTGGTTGGGGGGATTTATTTAAATAGGAGAGTGTCATTTAACATTGTTAGACAAAAGAATGTTTATCGTACTGAAGGAAAACCCTATCTACAGGATTTCCATTATGCATGCTTTTCAGTGACAGGTCACAAAGAGGAGCAGGGAAACTAGGGCTAGGGTTTGAAAGGTCTAAAAGCAGATGACAACCCATCAAAGCTAATGTACCAGAAAACGTGAAAGGGCCAAGTGTCAATGTGAGAGAGAATGGGCCAATGCTGAAAGAGATCAGATGATGGGTGAAGAAGGAGGAAGCATTTATAAAAAAAAATAAAAATCAAAGAGAGTGCTGCTTGATAAAATCAGTCATGGGAAAAACACCAATGATAAGAAGAATGAACCAAGGCTGAAATTTGCAGATATGAAAGCAAAGAGATAAGCACTTAAGAGTTGGGTGTATTGTCATTGTAGGAGCTGAAGTTGTTAAGGTTGAGTGGGGAAGGCTGCACGACAGAAGGAATTAGCAAGACTTTAAAGAAGGTTGATAGGTAGGATAGGATGTAACAGCAGAATGAATGAAAACAAGCAGCAGATGCAGTCTGCTCAAAAGGTAGGAGAGAAGTTGGAAAGGCGAGAAGATGCAGAAGATCAGAGCCTTCTGCTCTTTCATATTCTTCAACTTAACCTGGGTGAAAGAAAGAAAGAAAGAAGGGATAAAAAGAATTTAAAATAACTGTGAAATGCTGGGAAAAAGCCACTATTACAAGCTGTCTTCCCAAAGTTTGCAGAAGCTTCCTTGTCACAGGACCACATCATGCAGATATTCAAGACAGTCCTTCATTTCTGTGACGGCAGGCCACATGTAGCCTTTTCATGTTACATATTCACTTTTAAAGATCGATATGACTAAAAGTATTTGTACTGACATTTTGCACCTAAATGCAGGGAAAAAATAATCTTGTTACATGTCAATGACCATATGGCATTTTGAACAGAAAAACAAACCAAAAACCCCACCATTGTTTAATGCATATTCAAGGATTATATAATAGAAATACTGTGAAAACAAATAATGTTCTGTGGGAACATGTGTGTTTGTGTATATGTCCAGTAGGTTGGGATATAGGAGCTCTGAGTGGTGAAACTGTCAACACTTCTGTAACTACATAACAAGATTATTGTTTGTGTAAATTGTGTCTGGATTGGAGATTGGACTAAAGGAACATAAATGCCTTTAGAAGCCTTCATATGCCAAATCCATCAACTAGGTTTGGCCAGAAAACCAGTATGTCCAAGAAAAAAAACCTCATAAATCCATCAAGAAAGGATATCTGTGCTAGTAGCACTCTTGATTTTTTTTTAAGAGTGAGCATCATATTAACAGGACTCTTTCTACTGGAAGGTTTCTTAATTATTTTCTTTTGTACTTTCAGATATATGGCTTTCAGTTTTAATTTTTTTCTCAGTTGTATGATTTATGATACGCCCTTCCCTGAGCTTTTTCATGTGCTTTGTCTAATCTTGTGTCTTTTACACTATAGACACCCAAGATTATCCACCAAAGAACACGTGCTCAGTACTTAAAAAGCAACACGTGCACTGTAAGGCAGGCTCCAAAGCTCTGGACATCCTGGAATCTGCCTTCTGTGGTTCGGATTAGTTGACATTGCCCAAGCTTTGCTTGAGCACAGAAGTTGAGAGTCATGGTACACCTCGCCACAGCAGCAGACAGCAAAGATACTTCTGGAAAATGAAAAAGAAATTCCAAGTAAACTCTGGACAAAAAGAAACAAGAATTAAAAGTTATTATTTAAGTTCTGCACTGGAGAAAGTAGAACTGGTAGACTGTACAGACAAAAGTCTAATGTGTTTAAAAATGAAAATAATTTATAGTCTGTACTCCTTTTTTTCCTTTTTCCCTCTATGTCAGTGTAGTCGTTCTCAAAGACAGGCCATTAATCCCACTTATAGTGAGCAATGGTCATTTCAGCTGCGAGAGTGATGTCATTGATTTATGGAGGTTATAGCCACATTTGGGAGTATGAGATGAAGGAAGAGAGTTGACTGAGATTTTTGTATAACGTGAACATATTGGTTTTCCTTTAAACAAGGATTTTTGAAATTCTGCTCCTAACAGGCTTACAGCAGCAATTAGTTCTGGCTGAGAAGCACGATTGATGTTGAATGGGAGATAGGGTGGAAAAAAAAAAGGGTGGAGAAGCAATCAAACAGCATAAACCAGGGTAAATTACAGTATCAACAAGGGCTAAAAGTACTTCCAAGATAACAGAATATAATAATAATAATATTGCAGTTAATGAAAGAGGAATTTGTGGAAAACATTTTTATATAAAGACTACCTGCAAAATGCCCTGTTGTTTATTTAAACCTAAATCCCTACTTGAGACAGAACTAAAAGATGCCTAACTAACAGTCTTTTAAAGTGTATGACCAAGTTTTTATGATGGCTGGTATTTTGTGTTGCTCTGAGGGAACCCAGAGCAACCATGGATGACATCTTTGCTGATGTGACATAATGCTAATGACGTAAGACACAGCTAACCATAATTTGCACTGTGAAACAGATACAGCCTTTGGAATCTATAGATTTAAGAAAAGTGCTTAATTTCCTCTATTAAAAGAAAAAACCCAACATGTGCAATGGAGTAAGCATTTCTCATAGTCATCTCGTAGTTCATCCATAGTACTCCAAACCACCACTATACCTTGGGATATATACAGGACATCAGGGGGTCCAGTTCAGCACCTGTTGTTATAGAAAGCATTTCCTCATGTTCATCCAGATCCTGCTTGAGAGGACTTTGGTCTTACTCCACTTGATGGTGTCATTTCATTAGCACAAAGCCACAGAAAACATCAACACTGGAAGCCTGTAACTAGAGATGGTGGGTTTCAGGAGCAAAAGAAATTCCAAAGGCACCTCAAAAGGTTAGTTCAATACAGTCCACTGAAGGAGGTTCAGTACCAACAGAGAATGCTTGAAAACAAGCATCTGCTTCCTTACATAATGGAGGGGAAGGGAAAGAAGAGAATCTAGCAGTTGTTATTAATCTCTTCACACTAACTGAGCGCTACCCTTCTATGTACTTCAGGAGCAAATGGATCTAAGACTTGGGAATGGGAAATTGCCCAATAAGGGATTTTTCTTAAAGTCAACAACTTAGAAGAGCTGAGATCAATTTTCAAAACAGTGAACTATAGTTTGGGACATATTTACCTTGTAAAACACTTTTCTTCTTAATGCTTTGTAACAGTTGAAGTCAAATTAAAATGGGGGTTTCTTTGGTACTTTGTTCATTTGAGACAGTTTTTTGTGTAGGGTCTCAGACTGTACAGTAACTAACAATATAAAAATGGTGACAGTCAGTTTGGTCAAACATGTGGTTGACT
The DNA here is from genome assembly GCF_000695765.1 of Mesitornis unicolor. Lineage (NCBI taxonomy): Eukaryota > Metazoa > Chordata > Aves > Mesitornithiformes > Mesitornithidae > Mesitornis > Mesitornis unicolor. Next base: position 61,749 of record NW_010189676.1, on the reverse strand, counting down.
GAACAGGATTTTGTTTGGGCAATACAGCTAAGAGTACATAGCATGTCCTGCTGGTGCGCTCGGCAAACATTAAAAGAATAAATCATGCAACATATCTCAGCACTGCATCAGGCATGTCACAAACTTTTCTAGACTGGACTAGAAAAAATGAAAAATTTTTGATTGCTAGCTCTGCAGAACCTGGACCATTATTGCTCCGGTATAGAGAAGGGGAACATACTTCTTTACCTCACCATTATCACCTATGAAGAGGGAAGATGTAAGGGTGAAGCCTGTAAATGGGTCTTGTGATCTTAACTGACAGAACTATTCTGGGTTAAGGCAAGAAATCTGCAGCAAGATTTGCCAGGGTGTTTGCTGAACTGAAGCCTGGACTCAATGTCCAATTTATTTGCTGTGAAGATTTATAAGGAACTATAATTTCAGAAGATTCAAACTTTTGTACAGGTGGGCCACATCATCTCACCAGCTGCCTAAATTTGGTCTGGGAAGGAATAACACTAAGCTGTTAAACCCTTGTTTTCATCTCTTATCTGGATTTAGAGACCTGTTAACATTTTTTTAATACGCTTGAGCACAGAACACCATTACTTGCCCGTTGTGACAAGACAGCCTAAAAAGAAAACAAACTTAAGAGGCATGAATGTCAAGTTATTCTAAACAGTCTTAAACATGGCAAGGCAATGTATTAATTCCTTCTGTATCTGTAATGGTCACAACTGCTGTGACTGCTTGCTGCGCCCACTCTTGCTTGGTGTGTGAAACCCTGCCTGGCCATCTTGACCCTTTACCTCAATGGTGCAGAACAGCCAGTTCTCACGGGGATGAAGCTGTGAGTCCAGTTGTAACAAGTGAGGCTGTCTCCCATACTGGTGTCTGTGTGGTAATGGTGCTTTCAAATAACACAGTATTTGATGGTTTGTTTTCTAAGCTGTTTTACATTGAAAAGCCGGACAAAGACCAAAAATAAATGAGAAGAGACAGAGGCAAAAAATGGTTGGTAGAAACAGGCAGGTGTTCTTTATTTCATGTGGCACAGCATTAGGCAGACAACCCAAGAAACAGTTTCTAACAAAAACCAAAGCTATTACTTCCAGGAACCACGCCCCAAACAAGTGTCTACTGCCAACAACAGCACCAAGATGTCCTTGCCTGTCCACTCTCATCTCCTCGTAGTTTGCATATGCTTAGGCCATGTCTTAGCTGTGAGTGTCCTTTCCAAGACGACTAACTTCTTATCTTACGGTACAACATCTTTAGACAGCGTACATACTGTGCAGTATCATCAAAGTACAATCTCCTCAAGCCATGCTAAAATATAATGCGAACTCTGGAGAGAAGGCTGTGCGAATGCCTGGCATCTCTCTGAGGTAATACAATGCTGTTTCTTTGCTGACAACATGAGGGGCACCTGAGGGAAGATCAATATGGCTTCAGAGTCTATTTTTTAAACTCCTGATGCAGTAGCGAGAACCTAGCATGCCGTCTGCTGAGACACAGGGCGAGGACCTCCTCCACCTTGGCTACCACTGGGCGCTAGCACCACCAGAGCTGAGCCTACCGTCACCGGGAGGGCTGAGAACATAGATGGTCTTGGACTTGGGAGGAGGAGAGGTCAAGCAAAGATGACAACAGACTGTCATCTTTGCGTTGGTCATTAGGCGAGAGGTAAGCAGCAATGGTGGGAGGGGGAGTTACATAGTTAGCACTCTGGATTAAAGGCATGAAGAATGGCTGGTGGAAGGAAGGCGTTTTAGAGACAAAGGGCAAAGCTTTAAAAGCCTTGGGATATTACTTTTCATTATTATCTACAGGTTATTCTCTCTATATATACTATTTTTTCTGTCTAAATTAAGAAAATAAACATTTATTAACAAGTCGTTGGGTCAAATCCTGCTCTCCACTGAAGCCAAATTCATTAACTTCAACGTGAGGAAGCCTCGTGTAAACAGTGATGGGCAAATTTGGCCCTTTATGTCCTGAAAAGTCTGCTTTTACCCATTTCTTTCAATCCTGCAAGGAAATACAGATTGAAGGGTGAATTAATTGTTACAAATTTCTCTTGAACTACCAGGGGACTGTCAACGAGTTGTGGCAAAGGAGCAAGAGAAAGGAACAGATAAGTAAGTACTGCTTTAAAGAGATAGTTTTATCCATGTTTCAGAGCAAAAGTACAAAAAAAGAGTGGATCTGGATCAAGCGCTACTGGCCTTTTACTTTCTAAGCAACCACAAACCCCTTCCTTTAGCCTTGGTGAAACAGTACACAACCAGAGAAAACAGAAAGAACCAAACACTCCTTTTGCTTTGCAAACATCATTTGCCCAAAGGTGAACACTGTCATCCCTTCAGATGCTCCACTACCTCTACCTGTCTGCACAGTGCAGTGGCAGCCGCTGAAGACAAAACGTGTCTACTGTGCAGATGAGTAAAACCTGTGGTGTCTTACAAACGTAACTTAACGTTTCGAACAGTAAAAAAAAAAACACACTAGGTGCTTTTAGACACAGAACAATACGATTTCAGATGCATTTACCACTTTTATTTCACTATGCAGAAACATACATTCACCATGTGTTGTGATGCAGCTGACAGTGTAATGGACGCTATCCCTTCAGTGGGTATTATAGCTGGACACTAACGAGTTTTCAGTGGACGTTCTGTACAGGTTAAGGCTTGACTCTGAACTAGATAGTAAATGCTGACCAGATTCTCAAACAGATGTTTTTTTCTTTTTTTTTTTTTTTTTCCTCTGAGAACAAAAGGGAAATCAATAGAAAACCATCATGGTTATTTCAGATTAATAATTTTCTAATGCTGCAAACTAAGTAAAATACAGATTCTTTTTTTTCCTCCAAAATAACTACATATAATTTACAAGGTTAGGATCTGTGAAGGGTGACTGGAAGCTGACTTTGAACAATGCTGACAAAAATCGTTAAAGTTAAAGTTAATATACTAAAATCATTACTACCTCATAAGGTATTCAGTCAGGTATACAAAGCACACTTTGTAAGCATTTAAATATTCTGATAAGAGCAAAGATTCATCATTGTTTATCGGGCAGTAATAAAACCAGATGAAACAAATATAAGATTCAAGTTGTTTACTGAATAAACCGTGTTATTGGCACATCTAATGTTGTGGTAAAACATTATACACAGTACCTACACAGCTTCTAGCATTTGGGGGATAATCTTCATTTACAATATCCATAAACAAAAGGCTTGCCATCTAACAAATTTTAATTTGTTTAGACTTTCATAAACTGTGAAAGGCATGAACTGTTTATGTGTTACATGAGATCACTGTTTATATTGTTTATGAACGTGCAGGTATAGCTGAAAACTTAGACATTTTAAGAAAATTAAAAATGCTGCTTTTCTGTAATTTTATCATTGCTTCATGCAATATTGTTTAACTGCTGCTGATTCAGATTGCTTTCTATGGGAAGATATCTCTGCCAGTTTCTTTATTAACGGTCAAGATCAATTCTTCTGTACTGAAATTTTCCATAGACAGATATAAGTCAGTCAGGTTGGAACTGAGACTCCGTATAGGCTCTCGTATGCCTACTGGTGTGGATGTCTGGACTGATGTGCAACCTATGTTATTCCTGCAGGAAAGAGAAGAGAGTTAATTATCTGAAGCAACTACTCTCCTGCAAACGAGACTTTGCAATTTGTTCGGGTAACAAAAGCTATTTGAAAGCGGCATCATCCCAGTATAGGCAACTTGGCTCAAATCCAAAGTCCACTGACTCCAATGGAAAGAATTAGTGACATCAATAGACTTTTAAGCAAGCCACATTACGTTGTCTCTGAAACGCTTAGCAGAATACCGCAAGAATCACAGCCACTCACTCCTCAGTGACTGGTTCCATCTTCCAAATAAATAACAGATACTGAAATTCAGTTTTCTTTAGGGCCTCTCTCTAAGCAGGAGAGCAAAACAACTTCAAAATGTGCTGTGCATCATACTCTGTTACTTATACCAAATGTTAGGGAATGTATATTGTTTTAAGAATAAAATGCTGCTATCAATTTAAACAAATCAGACGAGCAGCTTTTTTTTCCTTCTGCATACAGCATTCAAAGCAGTTTGTGCAATGGCGCTGGCATTAACAGCTTTTGCATAGCAGGTTAGTATGCATGACATGTTTTTGCACACAGAATAAATATAGTAATATTAAGACGTCTGTTTAGCCAGCCACAACTGGAGAGCATGCCTTTACTGAAAAAAAGCTTGACACAAGAAAAGCTGCATTATCATCTCATCCTGATAAACAATGCTGCTTTAAAACATAAAATGTTCTTTCAAATACAAGAAAGCGAAGACATTCAAATACCGACACACTAATTCACTGGGTTTAAAAAAAAAAATCAAAAGCGAGTTGGACTATATCTTTGCAAGTTAGGAATTAAAGCTTAACTTGTAACATATCTGCACGGGACATTTAAAAAGCAGCTGTAGGTTTTTCCCTTGGCATTTTTAAAGAAAATGCATACCTTTAAGAACAAATTATTTTTGTTCTTAAATGACATAAAAGCAGACAACAGATTTTTTTAAATATTATTTCAGAATTAGAAAATTAGACTATACCAAAGCATGGACAATGAAGACTTTCCAGAGAGCCAACAAAAGCAAATGAGTAGTTTCTCTTTCTCCAGCTGGCATCATTAAATGAAGAAAGATGTTTAGAGCTGAATGTGGTTTACATTCCAATACCAGAACTGACAATCAGCACAAATGCAACTTGCAAATGCCAGTGAGAGAAAGCAAAGAGTTAGAGGTGAATTATGGTAGGAAAACAACCTTTGCAACATGCCAGCCCAGTAAATGCCTAGGAAAATCATCTAGTCCTCTTACCTGTGGTCAATCCTCCCCATCTTCTGGTGTGATTTCTGTCTCTTTATGTACCACTACTTTGGTCACTGACATGTCTGGGTGCTGCTCTTTGGCTTCTTTAATTGCCTGAGCCAGCGCCTATCCCAAGGAAACCACAGAAGGGCAAAAACAAAAAGGAGGTGGAACATGCATGATCAGTAGCAAGGTGGAGAGATTCATGAGATATTACACAATTTACAAATGAGGAAAATGATTAAAATATGAAATATACCATCACTGGTTTAACTACTAATCCAATTTAATTTAAGGCATGCCAGTGTGAACAGTGTCTTTTAAAGCAATGCTTAGAAACGTTCTCTTTGGCAGTCTTCAGGGTAGCCTTCAGCAGCTTATATGTTTTACCTGATCATGATCAATATCTGCATCTCCCGTGATGACTATTCGTTTCTCAATTCTTGTCTCTGAGATGCCTCCTTTCACAGTCTAGATGGGAAGGACAAATGCGTATCAGTAACTTACTTTAAAGAGTGCTGCTGCTCATACAGAGAATGATCAGTGCAGAAACCCAAACGTGACTGGACTGAACGATCTCAAAGAGCACGCGCAGAGGGAACAGTCCTGAACTGCAACCAGAGCAGCTCTCAAGCTGGTCTGCTCTGAAGAGATTAGATGTCCTCCAGAGGTCCTTCCAACAAAGATTATGTTCGCATTCTAATAAATCTGCACATGAATCAGGAGAGATGTTTGTATGTCAAAAATGGTAGGTATTTATGGCAAATTCATCTCATGAAGAATACAGTGGCCATAGAGACAGCTCATATTACAACCTAGTTAAGTTCAACTGCAGGCTTCAGAAGGACATACATGACAGTATGACCCAGTATCATTTGCCTGTGCGGCCATATGCTTTCTGCCTTGCTGTGGGCAAGTACCTTACGATTTTCAGGACTCCTATCAAGTGCTTGGACGATACATTAACGAAGCCAGTAAATCCAAAGATACCTGAATGAAGACAAGTATCAAAAATAGACAGGATTTTGTCTGGAGAATGTAAGTATGTCTCCACATTTTAAAATAAATAGTAGTATTAAAATTAAGAAAACATACACCCTCGCGGTGTTCTGGGGACTCACTTTGGTGATATGTGTAGTGGTTGTAGTGCTGGTAGTTTCAGATGTGATAGTTTGTGCACTCATCAATACACCTGGTTCTGAGTCAGCACCTGAATCCACCTAGGGAACCAAAAGAGAAAACCAGTCAGGAAAAACATGGTCCTGAGCCCAGGGAGGCAAGAACTGGGCTGGCTGAACTTCCCTATTTCTACAGTTCTTCATAGAGTCAGTATCTAATGGTATGGAAACAACTGCTATTATGGTGATCATGTGTCAGTATTTCTCTCCGCATCTGGAGACTCCACTTCCCTTCTGGAAGGACAGATGAGAAGCTGTGGCTTTGAAATCTGTAGTTTCATCAATGTTCTCAAAAGCCCCTACACCAGGACATGAGAGTCACCCTCAGGTAAGATACACTTATGTACATCCTCCTCATGCTAATATTTAATACTTGAACAGCTTAGAACAGTTTATGGTAAGACATACACTTGAAGATGAGTGTAGAAACATGGGTTCCTTAAGGCCATGTTAAATTAGACCCTGGGTTTTGCAGAATTTCTTACCTGAGAAGACTCATATGTAATGGTTTTTGTTTCTGTATGAACTACTGGCACTTCCTTTGTTGAAATTTCAAGGTTGTCCCCACCAGCAGAAACACTACTGAAACTGATAGTCTCAGTCTTCACAACTGGTGACTGCATGAACAACAAAAAAAAGGAATTGGAACATTCAATAAAGCTTCTGGATTTCTCAGAATATTTTTTTTTCTTGGAAAGAGGGGGGACCACTAAAAAATGTTCTACATTAAAAAAAAAAAGAAAATCCTCTTCATTATAATGGTACACACATGCATATAATGCTGTTGACATTTAGTACTATCCTGGATTTCATGAAAACAAACTTCAGAAAAGAAGTAAACACTACAAGAGGCAATGGGCACAAACTGAAACACTGGAGGTTCCTTCTGAACATTGGGAAATACTTTTTCCTGTGAGGGTGACCGAGCACTGGCTCAGGTTGCCCAGGGTGGTTGTGGAGTCTCCATACTTGGGAATTTTCAAAAACCATCTGGTCATGGTCCTGGGCAACTGGCTCTGGGCAGCCCTGCTTGAGCAGTGGAGTTGGACCAGATGGTCCCTTTCCTTCCAACCTCGGCCACTCTGGTACTACACATTTTCTTAAAATGACAAGAGAACAAATCCTGCTCAGGCTTAGTCTTCCATTCAGCTCTCAGAGACAACAGCAAGAATAAGTGTTTCTTAACCTCTCTGCAAAATAATTCTTGAAATGCTGCTAATGGGGCTAAGATAAGGAATATGGGTTGCTTAAGACATAGTACACTTATTTACAATTGTACCAAGAATGGAAAAAGACGCATTTTCTATCTCTGAGGGCATGTGAACTTTGCCAATCTTGATGGACCCTCCCAAACAGAATGCCAGCTGACTTCTTGTTATCCATTGCATAAAAAGCCACCAAACTAGCTATTTCTCTGCAGCATGGAAAACGCTTTTAGGGAAAACATGTGCGGTATTTTGCCAATACTGGGAAGCAGCAACAAAGCCTTGCAGATGCCATGCAAGGAAGAAAAAAAAGGAGAAACAAACTGCCTGCTGTAGAGACGCAATCACACAAGCTTGGTACACTTTGCTTTCCAGGAGAGGAACTACCTTAGTCCGCTACCACCCACATTTACAATTCAGTATAGACATGACCCATTTAGTTACCTCAAAATGAGTTTTTCTTTCCAAAGACTCTGCACGGTGGACTGTTGTACTGTGCTCCTCCGCCTGCTCACCCGAAGTTGCAGCAGCAGCAGCAACTCCTTCTTGTTTGGTCAGGGCTTTCCCAGCCTCCTCCCTTTTTTCCTCCTTCACCCCCTCAGTCCCAGCTGCGCCCTCCTTCCCTTTCATGCCAGCAGCCACCGCCGCCTCAGCATCCAGCACCAGTCCAGCCACTTTAGCAGGGTCCCCGCTCGCACGCCCATTCATCCCGTGTCTCTCCTCAACCACCACCGTCTCCTGTACAACCTTCTTCACTGTGTCCTGTTGCGGCTGAACTGCTTGCTTCGCTTCACCTGAAGTTATCTCCTGAGATGTCGTTGTCTCTATTCTCTGCAGGGAAGGAGAAAAAAAACCCCAAACCCCTCAGCATCAGAAGCAGACAATACTACTTGCAACAGCTCCTCAGCTTAATGTACTGTGAACATAAATTAAAAAAACCAAGGGTATTACATTTTGCCAATCTATTTCTCTCACGTTGCATGGATTTTTGTTCTCAGGACATTATCAGAATAGTAGAAATGCAAAACAAAGCAAGAATCACAATTTTTTTAAAGTGAAGAGAAATGTCAAAGTATTTTTCTTATTTGCATGAGTTTTATAAAGGCAAAATACAGCACCCTGCAAAATGACAAAAATAAAGTGAAATGAGAGAAAACCTTTGTTTTATTTGTTTTTCTTTTCGGTGAAGTTTCTATTGTAACAAAGGAAAAGTCACATGAAAGCATGCATTAGTTATAAAGGTTTCAGGTGATGCATAAAACCAGGAAACAAAAGAAAAGCAAAAGTAATTGGTGTGTGGTTATAATGTGTTGAAGGGAATCGAACGGCCACCTGCGCCCAGCTATGTGAAGTAGAAGTAACCCCTCCTATGAACTCAGTCGGTTTTCTGGCGGATTCTATTAAAGTGAAGATATCTGAACCATCCAAGGTTTTTTCACTGGTGGACTGTTTAGTCTAAGTAGACAAAGAAATGTAGAGTCATAAACTTAAGAAAGGCAGAGCCACATGCACAGACATATTAATTGCCAAAACCGGAGGCAGAGACGGAGGGAAGGGAGAGAAGGTTGCAGGGGGCACAAAGAGGTTGGAAACAGGAAACGAATAGGAAAATAAATCACAGCAAATTCATAAGAGCTGTAGTAAGCAATAGTTATGAAGCATAGTTGTTAGCATTGGCAATTTGCTGGTTCAAGCAAACCTTTTTTTTTTTTCCTATTATTAACAAGCCACAGCAGCGATACTACATTTCAGTAATGTGGATTTTAAACCAGAAAGGTTGAAAGCCTTATATAATGTCTGCTTCAGACTGTGGGACACATTCGAAGTATGAGAGGGAAAAAAAATAAGCTGGGTTGGCTGCTGTCAACACAAAGCCAGGCAGTAAGAGAACCGAAAGGCAGGGTGGCGTGAGGGGATGCCTAAAAGAAGTCATGCTTTAATCTTTAAACTGTGGCATGAAGTCAAAGCCACTTGTTACCACTACTTTTGATGCGGACGACTCAGTAACATAGTGAGCAGTAGCAACGGTAAATGGCTGTTCTCTGGAATATCTCCACTCAGACAGGCTCTTATCTCTCCGGGCAAACACCCCTGCTTTTACACCTTCACTGCCAAGGTGTTTTTCGGCTTTGCCAAGCTGCAAGCTTCCCAGTGCACCATGTAACTGCAAATCCTGGTCCATCTTTAGGGTCTTTTTCAAACTCTCCTCTTCAGGACTTTGCAACTGAGACTCTGCTTCCTTTATGGGTGTCAGAGAGTCGGACAGCTTTCGTTTTGTGGTCTGCATATCGGATTCCCGCCTGGCTTTCTCATCACTGACAGGCTCGACGATTTCATACCCAGCCACTACCGGAATGATTTTCACAGATTCTTGCACTTCCCTTTCCATTTTTTGCAAAGCTTCTACTGAAGGCTGCACTGTTTTCTCACCCTCTTTAGCTTTGCTTGTCATGGTTACAATTTTCCCGGATACAGTATCATAGGACTTTCCTAGGGTGAACATTTTCTGCTTATTCTCCTCTTTGGATTGTATTTCACTTTCCAAGTCCTCAAAGCTCTGCATTAGAATGGTACTGGATTTTAATATCTCAGGTGGGAAGGCAGTTTTACTGCTCACAGTCACTACTTTGCATGCCAGATTTTTTTTCGATTCACCATCAACTACCTCAGAGGGTATTCTGTCTATAATAACCCAATCCTCAGTGCCCTATAGTTGAAATATAAAAGCTAAATTAGAATAGCTGAAGGTTTATCTCTACTTCAGGAGCACTAAAATACAAAGACTTTTAAGAAATCAATGCTGCCTCTTCTGAAAGCATATAATAACTTTTACCATTGCACAGAGCAGTTATCAAACAAATAAACAGCATCACCTTAGGCAAATTATGATTCCTTTGCAGATTCCCTCCCCATAGACACCCATATAATGTGGACACAAAAAAGTTACTTTTACCACACTATTTCTGTAGTAATTTGAAGCAGGGCAGTGTTTTAATGGATATTTATAATTATGATTGGAACAATGCTGAGGTTAAAAATCATATATTGCAATGATTCATAATGCTATTGTTAAAAACAAATTACAAAAATAGGGCAAATAAACCCATTCGACTGCTCCCCAGTTGCAATAAACACACTGTTGAGGAGGTTTTAGAATAGTACGCATTTGTATGTAGCTACAGCCTGCACTGAATTCCCTTGTTTTCATTAGAATAACATCAACACTCTTCAGCATCGTTTAAATTGAGTAGTTAAACATAGTAAATGCCATACTACTACAGATATGGAACTGAACTTAATGCAACATCTTTTTTCCTCTTTATGTAAATATGCTAAGTTATTTGCTTTGGCTATGCAATCAGCATCCAGTTATTTGACCTTAAGACCATAATTTCTGTAACTAAGCAAATGTTGCCAGTTTAAAATTGAATGAATTAAAAATAACCTCTATGGATGATGGGATACTTTTCTGGATAATGATTTGATGAGAAGTAACCAAAGTGCCAGCAGATTCTCCTTCCTGCAGCTTCTTCTCTATCTCACTTGGCTAATAAGAAAACCAATAAGAATACAAAGTTCACCATCACTCAGCATAATCTGAATTCACTTGACAGTATAAAGGAAATTCATTCGAATGACAGAAGTGCCCCATTCACCATAACATTCTCAGTGAGGTTTATGCTGGCAACGCATGCACAACTGAAAACATCCACAAACAGCACCGTGCAAGTAGATCTCTAACTAGCAGAGAAATCAGTCTCTATTAGGAAGTCATTAGCTCTGGAGGAGACTCATTTCTCAGAATTTTGCCCCCAGATTACAACTCTCTCTGGAACTTATAAAATAATTTTAAAAAAGGGGGGAGGGCTTGGAAAGGAAAAAAAGATAATAAAATAATAATAATTGCCAGCCTATGTGACTGCATTTCAAGAAAGTATTATTTGTCTTTACCTGCAATTCAAGGAATGTAGTACCTCCCTTCTGCAAAACTATGAGTTTTTCTGATTTTTCTCTTTCTTCTTTGGTCTAATGTCAGGGGAATAAACGGTTTTAGTAAATGGAGGGTATATAATTCCACTATACTTTACAATAGCTCATCATATTTCTCAACTCTACAAATTATTAATTGCATGGTAAATTCGGAAACAGAATTAAACAGAATAATTTTACAGTGAAGAAGGTTCCAACAAGAAGTGAAATCAGTGTCTCTCTATGATGAATGCAAAGCAGACATGAGTGCACTGTTTGCATAACAGGAAAAACAGTAAATGAAATAACACAGGCTGTGGACGCACTGTGTTCACTTCATCTCCTATAATTCATTTGACTGTGTTTGGTGCCAATTGCCATGGCTTCCATCAGTAGCCTAGAACAGGTCCCCTCCACCATCACCCTGGATTTAGCACTTTCCTGAGCTTGCAGCCTTCCCTGTTGAAGCAGGTTGAAGGTTTGCTCTGCAACGATTTCAGCTATCCTTTTCTCTTTCCAGGTACAAGAGGTCTCAGAGTCTTGTTTCCATGCAACAAAGTAATCCTGGCTGCACTACCCTCTACAGCGCGACACTAGAATCCGCCTCACCTTTATCCCATCTCTGCCATCCCAATGCTGTGAAAATGAGAAGTGTATCTCTGCAACTTGATCAACTGGGACAATTTTAAATGTTGGGAAGACTCAATATCCTAAAGTACTGTTCCTAGCGCACTGTTTTAAATATACTCCACATACTCAAAAAGAAAGGTTCACGTTTAAAGAAAGATACAAAACTTCTAGAAACTTGAGAAAGAAAGGGAGAAACGGTTCATCTTCCTGACTAATAAGATGCAAAACTTCTGTATTTCTAAAGTGCTGGTTTAATCCAATCCAGGTTGGAATATACATTGTCAAGGAGTTTGTTAATATGATGGCTTTCATGTTCTGTAGGTATCTGGTTACCATTATAACAGATATTGAAAACTCTATTTTTTATAACTAAAGAAAAACAAAGTATTTCCCCTATTATGGTAAGAAACCAACTGATGACTAGATGAGCTTAAAGTCAAACTGACTGCACACACAGAGGTGCCAAATGCTCAAAGCACACATTTTGAAAAGGCATTATTTTCTCTTCTGTTCTTGTTTTATTTTATTAAAGAGCTACAGGTAGCACCACTGAATAAATTTTTAAAGTGGATATGTTAAGCGTGTAACATCTTTGACAAGAAGCAGCTACTACATAAAATGTAGTTCTACATACTCTCTTATCCTGACTGGCTCCCACATTTCTTAACAGACATCAAGGTGCTGATTTTGACCTATACATGGCTTCATTTTTTTCCTGAAAAAATTCTTCTCTTGGCAGGACATGTGGACTGAATCAACCCGCTTCACAGGGCCAAAAAGAATGCTTAGATGTTACCTACAAAAGAACCCCCTTAATCCTTGAAGTCACCTTAGAGTTAGGCTCTGATTGCTCAAATTTTTCCACAGAAATGCCTCCATTTGGATGAGATTCTGTGGGACAGCTGTAGTTTACTTACATATAGATATAGTAACTGGACATTGCTTTTGAGCAAGTTCTTTTTCTTCCAGCAAGAGAAGAGGTATCAGATAAAGATAATTCCTGCCCTTTTCCTTTCCAAATGAATGGTTAAATTTGGATGCGTTTCCTCAGGGTGCAGCCTACATAACTATGAGATGCTTTGCCACTGCTTGTACAGTTTAATTAAAAGCTGTTATTAAATTTTTAAAGTAATACAAACATTACTGCGGGGGGAGGGCTATAAATTTACTTCACCTGCACTTGTCTGATTCAGGGTCAGCTAGCCAGTCACTCCCTTTCAACAGTTCCTTACACCTTTAATATGTTAAATACATCCTTGTTTATCATACTTACAATCTTACTTTTAAGAAAGAAAACCTGTACTTTCAGCTACAACCAAACTAACATGGTCATAGCATCTGATTCCTGAACAAGGCAGTAGGAGGAGCATTAAGACTCCTCAGCGCTCTTCTCCAAAAGGTAAACTATGGGCACAGAATCTGCTTTTTAGGTATTTTAATCTAATTTGATGGCTGCTCTAATGATGATTCGATGCTAGTAGCAGCCACTTGGTAGAGAGAAGATGAGGGAGAAGAAGAGCTAGGCCTTTTTCTTGGCAACAACCCTATCCCGAAGAGGAGAAGCTGACCTGTGCTATCTGCGTGACCCCAGAGATTCCCTTCCACAGAGAGCCGTATGTCTGCAATGCCAACCTCTAAGGTGGGAAAGCAGAAGGCTCTTCCAAATTACACTTTCCAGCCAATTTTTGCCGAGTTCCTTACATTACATCAATGCTGGGAGTGGGGACAGAAGCAAATTTTATGGCTATTTATTGGTCTGTAATGCTATAAACAAGTGGTAACCATAAAGATGGTTCCTGTGAGACAGAAACCAGATATCCATCCACAATAGAATAAAAAGATTACTTCAAGCAGATCATGCAAGAAAATCTATTTTTGCTCCACTGGATTTAAACAAAGATTCTCTGCTTTTTTTTTAAGCTCTATGTATTTTAAAGGCAACACAAATTGTTGCCTCTGCATCTCATGATCTGTCCACAAACTAAATAAAAGACAGCTTTTTAATCAGCAAGTTTCTTGCAAACACTACAAGACTGCACAGCAAGCAAGATTTTTTCATGCATGCACACTGCATGAAAATGCACACGCTTAGTAATCTGCATTGGGTCTTCAATGAAAGGGTATCCATCTGACTGCAGCAACTATCAGTTCCCTTATGGAAGAGGCCAAGCAGGTCTAATTATCATCATTACTTCTTCCCTGCCTTCAAAGACAGAGCATTCTGCCCTTTACTCTGTATTTTCTTGTCAAGCTTGGTACCCTCATCCATCCCTGCCACACTGCTGCTCCCAACCAGTCACCATTATTTAAATTTTCTCTCCATCACCTTCGTGGTTTCTTTCATGCATGGCTGGACTTCCCCAAGCTCATTGAACCTGTAAGGAAGCCTGCAGTTTGCACTCTTAGAGAGACCCAATTCTGCCATCCAGCTTACAGTGAATTTCATATTCACATTCTCTCTATATATATAAGGTATCTGTTCTTCCTTGCATTACCTGTTGCTAGAGCCTGAGTCTTGAGAAAAATGGAGCACCTGCAAGTGGGGAACAGCCTCTAACTATGGCCTCTAAATCTATTGAGAGCTAAGTCAAGTAAAAATGAATAGACAAACAGGTAAGGAAGCCTTTCAGCTCACGCTGACCTCTTCAGGCACTAGTGGTTCAATCATAGGAGCTTCCTCCTGCCTCGCTGCAAGCCGAACGGGAGATGTGGAAAGCCTCTTCTCCCACTCGTTAGACACAGTCGTTTCTGTGGAGGTTTCCAAGAAGGTGCGTTTCAGCTCGCTTATATTGGTCTGATGTTTCATCAGATCTTCCTGGGTTTTGTCTAGGTCCTGGACAGTTTTAAAAGAATAGAGCAGTTTGTAATAACAACCTAAGCCAACCAAATCTTAGAGCCAAAACACACAACTTGGTTAGTAAAGAGGGAAGTAACATCTCAGGGAGCTGGGGAGCACAGCACTAACACAACACTCTGTGAAAATGTGGCATTTTGAAAGATAACAGCATAGCATCTCTCGTACAAGTGAGTATAAAAAGACTCTTAAAGAGCTTGTCTGCATCACTGTAATTTACACCTGATAAAGAAGCTTCAAACAAACATACATATGCGCGTGGACACACACACTCATATGCACACGCATATATATATATTTATAGTACAAGTTAGAGGAGTCATCATAATCTGAGAAAAATAGTATCTATTTGTTTTATTAGCAGGTGGGAATACACAGTTCATGCATCATAGTGCAGATTCACAGTTTACCACTAAAACTAACACACATGTACGTACATGCACTGGTATATACCAATACCAACCTCTAACATAAGATTACTATGTTTGACATACACATTTTCACCCTGTATTCGCTTAATCAGACTATTCTGAAAGAAGTGAAAAAGAAAGGGAAAGGTAAGGGACACAGTATTGAAAGGGTACAAAATGCTGTTTCTACACATTTCTTCACAGAGAACTGACAATAACATGCTGAGAGGTGAACACCTCCAACATTGGTACTTGAGCAACATCTGGACCTTTCGTGTCTGTACCTGTGCCTTCAGATCTCCGTCCTCCTCTTGATCCGACTGCCAGCATGAGAAAGATTGGAAAACAACACCTCACTCACTTGTATGGCTGAAGGCTTCACAAAAATTGGTGAAAGGAACACACTAGGTTAAAAACACATTTCCTCTATGCTAAAGGAGAAGGAGCAGACACACTGGCTGACTTTGCACAGCTTTCTAACTCAGAGCAAGCCTCCTCTTTTCAAATTTGTTAATTGTGAACAAAGGAATATGAAATATTTTCCTTTTATAAATATCACTGGTGTGCTCCACATTCATAGATTTCTATTTAGGAAGCAGTAGTTGAACCTTCTCATAACCAGAGATAGCTGCTGGTTTAGGACCAAACAGTGACAGCAAATTCTTCAGAAGTCCATAATCCCAGAGTTTAAACACAGGACATCTCCTGGGCCACTGGCAACGCTTTGCATAAACTCGCTATGGGTAAACAACCCTATTTACAGAATGAAGCACACTTTATTTGCTTAAAATGCTATTTCCCTAGCCCTAGTCTCTTTCTTAATTTATATAATTTCATTTCATGTTTAGCCTTTATATATTCTTCCATGATCTATCTGCAGTGGTGGTCTTCCGGAATGGCATACATGTTCACTGCAGCTCACATTTTTAAAGGCAATGCCATGAGGAATGCCTAAGCAGCCCCCTTTCTGTGGGTTGAATTTTCAGATAGAAAGTATACCACACTTTCTGAAAACCAGGTACCCATAAGGAAAACTGAGGTTCACATAATCTTCTCCCCTAAAATCAAAATGGCAGCTAGGGAGATTATTGTGTATTTTTGATTAATAAACTGAACATTTTAAATGTCATGGTTTTAGGATGATGTTTTACTTTCTGTATGGCTCAAGGCCTGAAGCCATACAGTGCAAGAGGCACTTCAAAGCATTTAGTACTCCTGACGCATCTCAACAGACTTTGTGTTGTTGCTCCATTTAGGTTCTTTTAATACACATGCCACTATTTTATTGTTAATTTTGCATACAGTCCTAATTAGTCAAATGACCCATGGGAAAATCTTTATCTGTTGATTACTTTATAACTCAGTTTAAATCTATTCTATTTACAGCCAAAGCCAAATTACCCTGACACATCATACCGACAATTTTTCTTTGACGATAATTTTAACAGTCTGAAATATTAATGAGATCCTACTGAAAACCTACGGAGTAGTGTTTGTGGTAAGGTTCTGTCTTCTACCAGATGTCAGACCAAATTCAGCTCATGTTTGCAGCTGCAACCATATTAATTATGAAAGCATTATATGCACTTCACTGGAGTAACACAGGGTTGAATTTGCCCATGCAGTCTATATACCATGTTGTGGATACGAGGCTTCTCAGTGCAAAGAAAATCGCAGTATTTTTAGGTTCCTCCTTTCAGGACAATACCTGGACTACTGGTGGCAATGTGTGAAGGTGACATGTGAAATTACATTCATGGGAAACCTAAGGTATTTATAATCTGGCATGTCTTTTATGCAGAAAATCTGATAACTGCTTTTTACTGTCCTTCCCCCACTCACAGTCTGCAGATCAACCAACAGCAAACAAGCAAACTGAACAACCCAGGGTACAACCCGGTAGTATGACCATTCCAGGTGGGCAGCACCGGTGCGGGTGACACTGCCATCACCCCGCTACCTGCACAGCACCATATCCTTCCAGTCTTCAAACCGAACGCAGAAAGAAGAGGAACCAGTAGGGAGCACCAAAAACCCAAAACTTGCTGAGCCAAGCTCTCGCCCTCACACATGCACACGGGCGCAGCGAGGGGTCTTGAACTGAGACATGCGGTTTGGCACTCGGGATGGGGAAGAGATGAGGCAAAATGCTCCCCGCCTTGCCATCACAGGGTGCTGACAACTGTACAAACCTCGGTGGCAGTGGTCTCACCATCAGCTGCAGTATCCGTCTGCTCACTGTCAGTCTGTTTGGTTAGAGAAGAAGCCGGGTCCCGAAAGGAAGGCAGGAATAAAGAATAAACCCAGCTCATCAGTACACGCGGGTCACATGGGGGGAGCTGTTAAACTCAACATCCCTGCGTACTGCATTAGCATTGCTTTTCAAACCACGCACAAGTCAAAGAAGCAAAATAAAAGTGCTATATTAGTAAACAGAACAGACTCAGAGGAAGACTCGAGGCGTACTGTACACGGTATATGGCTTTACTGGAACAAATTTATAAGCCAAACAAAACATTACTGGAAAAGTGTTATTTGAATAGCAGATATTTTTTTTCTTAAGAAAGCCAGGTAGTTTAAAAAAAAATGGAAAAAACAAAGAAGCTAATATTTTCTAAACAAACTTTTCCTCCCATAAAGTTTTTTTTTTAAAAGAAAATATTAATCAAACTTTTGTTCTAGCCAATACAGATTTGGTATTTGCCTTTTTATCTGGAGGGGGAAAAGACAGTTAAAAAAAAAAAAAAGGCTACTTTAACAGTCACCTGACTTTCAGCCCCTCATTTGTACAAAAGTTGTTCTTGTCTCCACATTTATACACCATGAGGCTGTCTGCATTACCAAGGAGTTCAAACAACCATACCCCCAGCCCATCTACTGTCTGTCTGAGGAGTAATGGTAAGGCTCAGATCCCACTCGGTTCCAATAAAGAGCAGCTGATATTGTTAACAGTAGTAAAAAGAAAGAAAACTGCCATTAAAAGAATCAAAAATACTTCTTACTCCATTTAATAATATGGATGAAAGCAGGAAAGAAAGAAAAGTAACTCCCCCCTCCCAAAAACACTTACTAGGTACAAGTGATAAAAATGAAACAAAGCACAGCATTGCACAGACTGATCTAAGCCCTGCTTTGCTTGACACTGTGAAGAACATTTTAGTGGTGAACACTAGTGTCGATATTTAATAAATAGAGAGTCAAGTGCAGGTTACTATAGGCTGAGAAGAGAGTTCAAATTACTATTTTTGATATTATGCAAACTTATGGAAAACAAGGAAAGAAAGTGCTCCCTACTGCTCCAGATTGGCACATCCAAGTTGTTTTCGTATCAGTGAAAGCTATGGTTTTGAGAAGTGATTTTCTGTGGTCCTTAGATAATTAGGACAATACATCTCATCCTCAGATCACATCAGTATGGAACAAGATTAAAAAACAACCTACTGGTGGATGGAGTATCAGTCTTGACCTTGAATTTCCTATCTTACGGCATTTTTTGACAACTCCAATGTTTCATAAAACTGCTTTTTGGATATTTTTTTCATTATTTTGTTCTCTATCATTCCTTCCTTTGAGTAATTTTGCTTGCTTGAAAGACAGGCAGAAGAATTAAGTGGGCATTTTGGACTATTCAGTAAGTGCACAGTAATGTGCAAGTTACATGCAATTTTTCCAGCAACAACCACTCACTAGACAGACTGCTTTTATTTTCAAATGAAACTGTCAGGTCAAAACAGTCTACCTAAGCTGGTCAAATTGTTTTCACTTAAGTGTTAGAAAATGGTTTCTTTATTAGTGAAAGATTTCACATCTTTATAACATTATAAACAATTGAATATATATATATATATATATATATATAAACCTAAGCATTGTCACTTCTATTCAGAAAAAAAAAGGAATTAATGAGTTAGGCATTTAGTCAATAGAACTATTAGCTGCTAAGGTATGAACATCAAAGCTAATGAAATCTAAGGGGTGAGATTCTGTCTCTGGCTGTGCAGACTGCCTCCAGATGCAATGCTCAAGGCAGAATGGAGCTCTGCAAGGTATGAGATTGCTTCAGGGTACTGATTGCAACCTTCTGCATCACTGTGTGCAATGTTTTGTGAACTGAGGGGGAGGGAAAGGTTTCCATTTCTTTTACCAGAACAGCAATGAAATCCTCAAAAAAGGCATAAAATTTGCTGTATTGCAATATACATGTCTGCGAATAAGCCAATCAACAGCCATGGAGTCAACGTCAGTGTTACCGAGTTACTTGAAATAAAGATCTGGGGTTTCTGCAGAGCTGGGAGTGGCGAATTAAGGCTCAGCAAGGCACGTTGCCTCTGGATTGGAGAGTAAGAAAGGTCAGGCTCAGCTCCGAGATGGGCTGCAGTGCGGATGCTGGGGAAGGCAGCTGCCTCCTGAGGTGCGGCCGCTGCACCCCCTCTAACTTGCGATTGTAATTGCTGTGATTTGTTTTGCCAATGTAATGCAGACATGCCCAAGTTTAAAACATATTCACTTTCATGCAATATTTTGAACAAGAAATACCCCCTGGATTAGGCACAAGTCTGTGTTGTCTGCCAGGAAGCACTGCCAGAGTAATCACCCTCATAAAAGAGCGACACTAAAAAGCCTATTTTATATATTTTTATGGTCAATTGTTCCTAACTTTACTAACAAAAAGAAGTGCTCATTTCTGACAGAGGAGCAGACCAATGTATTACATAAACACTGCATCGTTATTGCCTCTGGAGCTGGCACTGTATTAATGCTGTTATTGCTATTAGATTAATCCAAGTGCAGAGCTAATGCAAATTGAGACCTAAATGCTATCTCAAAATGAAGACACGAAATGAGACAGCAACATTTTGGATGCCTTTTATCAGAAATTGCACATTATTATTTAGTTAGGCATCACAGAGCCAAAAGCATCTAATGACAATGTTTTTACAAGATAAGTTGATGTGACTTTTGGCTTTCCATCAAAAGGAAATGAAATCCTGCAGCAAGTCTTACAAACCCAACAGTGGCAGATTACACAAATGTTTAGACACGCACACTTGTTTATTGAAGACAACCACTGCAATGGCATTGACAAGTGGCCAAGATGGCTTTTTACAAATGGCTAGCTGGTCTGGGATTACCTAACCTGGGCTTTGGGGTTTTTTGACATACAAAATACATACTGTATTTTCACATTTGAAGATGAAGGCAGAAAAGGAAAAATAAGGGAAAAAATAACTTATTCTTTTCTTCTGACAACAAAGAATAACTATGCTCCAGCAAAAACTGAGATGCCAGTTACTATGTTACTTAAACAAGTAGATTTATTTCCTTCTTGTGGATATACTACCTTGCCCACAGTTCCCAGAACCACTGTGGACTCCTCCTGCAGTTGATTTATTGGCCTGTGATAACCCTGGTGGCTTGAGGCACCGGTTTTGGCAGTGCTAATGTAACACTGCAAACAGCAAGCCAGCCCACACAGCATGCTCCCCCAACAGCTGCAGAACAGCTGTCCCAATCCGACCTCTCACTGATACCTTGGATTTAAGGATGGGGAAAACAATTTAATCTGCAGCAGAGATGGGATCAAGGCTTAAAATCCAGATCCAGATTTTGCTGGACTAGAAAGCCTTTTCTGAGCTTGGGCTACAGTTCATGCCTCTTGCAAAAACCTAAGTTCACCTGAATTTTCAACACCCTGAAGCTGGTGAGGGTTCTCATTAATATTGGCTAGCTATTTATATAAATAAAATATATATACATACACATATAAATGCATGCATATGTAATTATGTGGGAAATGGTACTTAATTCCCACTATTTAGATAACTATTCTAACTATTCTAACCCTAGTATAAACTGATACAGGGAAGAAAGGTCTCAGTGGGTTCAGATACAATACTTCAGAGCTGATCAGTCGCAATTTGTTTAGTGTAAGTCACTTTGCATCTGCTGACACAGTTCATACGAAGCCACTTCCACACAGTGTTGTGCCTAACCCCGGGCACTCCCAACACAAGAAAAAAAAAATTAAAAAAATAGAAGGAAAAAAACCAACTCCCAAACAACACAAAAAAAAACCCCAAACCACCCCTTCTAACATATCAGCACAGACAGAAATGAGGCTCTGAAAGTAGGACCACTATTGCAGCAATCTAACACTGGTTAGGACTGAAGCACTGAACACAAAAAAAGAGTGTGTTCGATGCCGAGGTACACACCTCTTCCTCTGAACTGTCACTCAGGTCATTGGCAAGTGAGGCACTCAAGGAGGCCGCCTTGGGCTCCAGGTAGCAGAGGCACATAGCCAGAGGAAAGGAGAGAGTGAGGGCGTATGGCACTGAGAAAGAGGCAGAGAGCAGAAAGAAAAAAATGAAGAGGAAGCAAGGCACCAGGGAGGGAGAGCGGATGGGGAGGTAGTGCTGCACACTGGCAGGCAGGAGGTTGGTTTCGGAGAGGTTAGGGAGGGACAGGTAGCCGTCGTCATCAAGGAGGGGAGGAAATGACTCTGGAAGTTGCAAGGAGAAGGAAAACAGTGTTCCGCCTTTGCCGGCTTTTTGCTTATAGCCGAAAGCCACATCTTGCTCAGCGGAGCAAACTCGCCCCTTTCTGTCAGAGTCTGGCTCCGAGTCGCCGTGCTTTGGGGCGCTCTCTTGGGGCACCTCGCAACCCAACAGCTTTGTCCGAGTGCTCTCCTTGCATCTCCTGCGAAGCTTTGCTGAAGATGCAGGGGGGCCAGGCTGCGAGGATGGCGAGGGGTGGCGGGAGTCAGTGCCAAGCAAAGATGGCTGGTGACAGAGAAAGAGCAGCAAACAAGGCGCAAAAGCAAAAGGACAAAAAGAAAACTGTAATTAGTTAATTTTCTTCTGTGATGATAAATAATATATATATATAATTATAAACAGTATTTTCACACCATAGCTTTCCACCGAGTTAAATGGCACATGTTGCCATGCTGCACACCACAGGTATTAGTGAATCAGGGTTCCAGCTTACAAAAGGCAACTTCTTGAATCGGCATTTGTGTACTCATCTGCAGCACACAATTTACACAAAAACCTTCATGGCCAGATGTGGAGTTTCAGGTGTTGCTGCCAGTTTCCACTTACTGTAAAGAGTGGCTTCAGATTGTGAGGAGCTTGCAAATATGAAGTACACGAAGAGCAACAAAGAAACGAGGGAATGTATTTCTAATACCAACACTGCTTGTGACAGCACTCCTGCAGTCAGGAGGAGACCCAGCGGGTGACTGATGCTTCCCATCTATGCCTTGGACCACCTCAGCAGTAATCATTAAAACCTCAAGGATTTTAAAATTCTATGTGCCCAAATTCCTCTATTACAATATTAAAGAAATACATATATATAGCTCCTAAACCTATAAAAAACACATTCTGGTTTTGGGGGACATAAGTCTATACATCAGCTATTACTGATGCAAAAAACCGTACTGGCTGAACACTCATCCCAGCAGCCAGCTCCTCAGCATGGCTTCCATTCCCATCCAGGCTGGTACCCACACAACCCTGCCTTCCACGAGCCACAGCAGCCCTCTCCTGGCCACGTACCCTGCTGCCCCCTACAACGCTGCACCCCACCACTTTGGCATGCTGAAAGAAGACAGCTAAGCATTTTGGCTAGGCAGACCCTGTGCTCTCTCGCTGGGGATCTGAAAGGGGCCTGACCAGAGAGAGGTCTGTGCCCCACACAGCCAAATCTCCCCATAGTCAAAAAGTGACTCTATCCATAGTTAAGTGGCAAAAATTCACCCAACACTTTTGCTACACATTTTACCGCGATGTGAAGAACATCAGCTACCAACAAGCAGGATTTGCTTTGACACGCCACTCGTAGGGCATTCAACCAGTCTTTAAGGTCATTCAAGGACAAAAAATTGGTAGGCACAGAGAGGTGATTTCGCAAGAGGAATGGCTCATAACTCGCTGACCATCACCTAACATGCTCCCTGTGGGCTGTCATGACTACTCTTTAGAAGAACAACACAGTCATCACCACCACAATACCCCTGTACAACCAATCTGCCATGATCCTGACGGACTGGAGATGTCTTGGCCAAAGTCAACTTCGTCGCAGTTCACTCAAGTGACACACTGGCTCCACAACCAAACCCTAAGTGCCTGAGCTGCTCCACCATGCATCTCCTCAAGGAGTTAGAAAAAGCATTTCACTCCCATGGTCACTCCCAGCTCCTCAAAGCAGAATGACTTAGAAGCCAAAACAACATTTGCCTGCACAAGCTGCTGCCAAATCTGAGTCAACAAGCAGGATTCAAGTTTCAGACACAAGTTGCACCAACACTAGCTACTAAAACTAATCTTTACCAGGTATGTAAATGGTAGGAATGGGATTTAAGCCCAATATTTACATGGAAGAGCTTCTTCTTAATATTCTGTTTCTCTCTCTTCTCTAAACAGAATAGTTTAAAAAACCAATCTATCAGTTCAGGCAATCTATATTCCCATATTAAGCAATGAAAACCAAGCCTAACTTCAAACTGCTTACGACTGTCTTCTTTGTGTGCTTAATCGAGTAAGCTCAAGTCATAATTTAATGCTGACAGACTCACAAGGCTTTATGTGAGCTAAATACAGAGAACTTCTATTTATATTGTAAAGGTAAAAAAGCCAAAGTAAATTTATCCTTTGCTAATACAAACTATTCACTTACTGACATCTTTGCAGTGTTAATATTTAGAATAACTTCCAGTATTTAAATACATATGGATAAAACAAAGGAAAAATATCTTAGTGGGAAAATTGAAAACTTACCTATAAAATTTATAGACCCTTAATTGGGAATCTGATTTCAAATTTGTCCTGTGTTTCTTGAGACCCTATTCTCTCTATAATGAATGACAGAGCTGTTAGCAGGTCCAATGGAAACAGGACTGAGATCTCTACAGGTTTACAGAACTGAAGCTCTATTAGTGGGTGGTTTAAACAGAACCCACCACTTGGGGGGTGGTAAAAATAATTTATTTGTGCATGTTTAAGTAACATCAAGATATTCTCCTAAAAATATCTTTGACTAGTTCTAGCCACATATAAGGAACATATGATCTTCAAAATGCGGCTGATCTCTCCACTGACCTAAATTAACAAACACTTGGAACAGAATGAGTTTCTATTAGATATTTTCTGCATATTTGATCTTCAACAATGTTTCTCCATTCAGAAACTAATGGAGTTTCAGGAAGACCCCAGTTAAATTTAGAGAGGGTTTTGGGGTTTTTTTGGTACCTTAATTACAGCCCTTTCTGAGACCTTGTACTTATACCTATGTAACTCATTGCAGCCTTACATGATAAGGCTAGAAGTTCAGGCCCTAACATTGCATTCCAGACAGTTTTGAGAGTGTAAAGGTGTTCATCAAATGTTTTCCTCACAAATGAAGAAGATAAATGTTACTTGTTTAGCAACTGCACTCCAGAGTACACTTTTTGAATTATATCCTGGATTCAATATTTCATAGTTTTCTTCTCCTCAATGTAAAAGAAACAGAGGACAATTCCTATCCAGCCTTTTCTGATTCTACCTTATTTCTCTTCACTATCAGTCTCTGAAATGCAGTGTCTTCTCTGTCTCTCTGTTTTACTTCTTCTTAATAACTCAGTAGATGTAATGCACAGTCGTGTGTCTACATATATGTGGCAGTGGTGGGATTGGAGGAGGTGTGGGGTGAATCAAATTTAACAAAAGAGTAGAGAATCCTCAAGAAAAACAGAACAGTTTTCTTCAATGCAAAAACTTCAAATGCTTTTGTAAGCCAGAAAAAAAAGCTTGAAATAATTATATTAATACCCAAAAGTTAATAGAGAAAAATGCTTACTGAAACACATGCAAGGAAACAGAGCGTTATGAGAAGTAAATCAGAAAAATACAATAGTTTATAAAGAACAGAGCTACATACAAGAACACAGAACATTTTAGTTGCCTTGTCAAAAATAAAAAACATGATGCTCCACTAAAGTCAAAATATGACTGAAGATCAAAGGAGTGGAATGTACACTGCCAGGCTACTTTTGGGTATTTCCTAAAGAGCTCTTAAATGCTATGTAAATAACAGTGAGCTGACTGCTAAACGGATTTCAAAAAACAGTCCAAACCAGGAACTGACTTTCACAACATCATATGAAATGTGAAAGGACTATAAAAATATTGATTCAATACACGCACATACACGTACATAGAACCATGTATATTCTAGTTTCCTTTCATGGAACTCGACATCTCCCTCCCTCCCTGACAATTCTCCATTTCTCCGAGCACTCTCCAGGCAGGTCAGTTTGATACAAAACCCTCAAAACTCTACCTTGGTGTCATGGCGTATTGCCGAGACTGGGGTGACTTCCTCTGCTCTCTTCTTTTTGCCCTCTTCATCATCTTTCTCCTCTTCTGCCTTTTTCTCTGGAGTCACAGTGGTTATCAAGTTGGTCTGAGAGATGCCCTTTGTTGTGGCGTACTGGCCAGTACCAACCTCTGCAGCAGACACAGAATCCTTCATGTACATTTCATGGTTTTCATTCACTGATGCTAAAAGCAAATATTTAAAGAGGGAAAGTCTGAAATAGCTTTTGCTGAGAAGCTGCATAAAATTAAAAAGCCGGGTTAGTAAAACATTCGAGATATTGCTGAAAACACAACTATGTCATGTTTCAGGAAACCAGAAGCATGTGCATACATTTAAATAAAACTGTTTACTTGAAATAAAGCTTGTAGCTTTTATATGCATAAACATATATTATGGATGTGTATGCACACATTACTGTAGCTAATGTGCGCATTACACAGTTGTTAAATGTTAGCAAGCCATTAAAAGTGCTACTGTAGTAAAGCATCAGAAAAAAAAAATCAATGCGTTGCCACAGTTATCAGGCAGGAAACATAAGGAGAACCAGCTATGACATCAGCCATGGGGGTGGAAGAGATTTTTAAAAAAATCTATCTGAATATAACAATGCAGATCAAATGCATGGCAAGCAACACACTGCATTGCCAGAAAATGATAATACTGATGTAACACAGGCATAATATTGGAGAACCAAGAGATGGGATCTTTGTATTATCAAGTATTAAAGTCTGCCAGTTAAGCGAGCTCATTATCCTAAAAAATTCTGGGAAGCGGTGGCATTCAATTCAGTGGACCAAACCAGAATATTTTAGGATGGAAATGTTTGATAATTCAGCAAAGTTAAATATTTATATAAAGTATTTTGAAATAAATAGTAAATTTACAGATAGAATGTAATCAAAACATTAATATATACCCAGACCCTGCTTCTGACTATCATGCAACTGATTTCTAAGTCAATAGGAGTATGCAAATTTATAAAGTTACTTGCATCTGTAACAAATTACAGGGCTGGGATCACAGTGTAATAGCGATGCAGAACGTTACAGCCACACTGGCATTATAGGAAGAACATTAGTAAAGAAATCACAAGCATTGATTAAAAAACCTCTTTTCCCCATTTGCACTTAGGCCAATTAACATCATAAAAACCTTATGGAGTCTAGCAAATGCCAGGGAAAAGCATTTCAGATATTTTTTCTCATGGGAATGAGCTTAGGAGGCAGGAGAAAGCAAAGAGAGTAGAGGGAGACATCTTATTTGGATGTTACAAACAAAATAATGCAGAAGGATAATTTCTGCTTTGAGACACATGCACAGCAATCAGGTCACCAGTTGCTTGGTAACGAGCAAGAAGCACATCAGAATTAGAAGATTCCAAAATAATTAATGACAAGCAGCACCTTTAGGGGGAAGAAAAGAAGGCTTGTCACTAGTATTTTTAAATAAAATCTTCTCCCCCTCCCCACCATCAGCTATACTCATTGCGATCTGTTTTGTGATATTCTATGGGAGAATTCACCTTTTTTAAAACAAAACAAAACAAAAACAAATGTAGTGATTCTGAATTTAGTCTCAAGACTTTTTTTCTACAAAAATAACTACAATCTTTTTTTACTCAACAGTTGACAACAGTAACAGCTGATGAAGTAGCTGAGGCTCTGAATCATACACTGGTTTAACCTAGGGGAGGAGCAGAACCGTGACCTCCATGAACCATGGAGACAGAGAGGAGGAGAAAGGATATATTATAAACCTGCCTATGCTACTCTTCATCTCACACCTTCAAAAGTAATGTATGGGAAACACCTGTTAGCGCACATCCATCTAGGATGCAAGGTAATTGGAAACAAGTGTTATAACTCAATCAAGGGAAATAATTCATTTATGAATTGTAACAAACACTTAAATGAAAAACCTACATAGGAAAAAAAAGCCAAGTTAAACCAAAACCCAAACAGTTACTCATGCAATCCTGAAAATACGTTTAAGCCCGACTTGCTCAGGCAGGCAGGTCCACGCACCCCATCCTTCCCCAAAGCGTGGAAGTGCTTTGCAGGTGTGAGGCCAAGGATTGGAGCTCCACAGCCTGGGCTCCCAAGGATCTCCTCCAGGCCAACAACTTGTAAGGACTGCTGCAGTACATTTAGCACAGTATTTCTCAGCACCCTCTCCTAGCCCTGCAGGGAACATGCAGGTACTCAGCCTCCACTGCACTGAAGCTCAAGGAGATGAGATGACAGGAGGTTTAGACCTAATCTCAAGCAGTGACCACTGTGACTGCAATTTTTGACAAAGTCAATTAAGAAGACCTTACCCCCGTCTAAGCTGCGAGACATAGTGTAACGTTTACTAGAAGAGCGCTCAAAGTAAGGAGCGGGACGGTCTATAAGGGCGCTGGCTCTTCTCGTCTGGGCCTGCGTCCGGCCACTGTAGCGAAACTTGGAGCCCAGCGTGAGGAACTTCTTTGGAGGTGCTTCTGGCAGCAGGAGCCTAAAACACACCAAATAGTGCACCTGTTACTCCCCAATCCTCCAAAAATTAGCCCACTTTTTCTGCAGAGGAGAGAAAAGGACCATTTCGGTATCACTCTTCATCGTGGCCTCACAGGGCTGCGGCTAAAAGGGAACCAGAGGATGCCCCGAATACAGCATGACAAAACCACTTAGCTAATGCATTTGAAAAGCTGAGTTTTTCTTAACTGACAAGAATCACTCAGTCCCTTCCTCCTTGAAAATCCAATTTATTATTTTCTAATCATTAAAAGTAAAAATAAGGTGTTCCTTATTATCAGGGACTGCAATCTAGGCTGAAATACAGATATATCTCTTAAGTTTGAAATCTGTGACAGTGCTGGCAGGCTGAGGACAGGGCCAAAACAGGTTACCAGCAAATGCAGGGCAGCATTCATTCACAGGGATGCAGACATTTTTCAGGTTACAGCCCTCCCACCGTCTGCATTATGGCTATGGGAATTTGCTGAAGTAGCCATTTTCCTCCTACGGAGTTTATGCTGTAGACATTGATTTTTCCATTAAAAATCAAACACCCAAAATATGCACACTCAATTTCTTTCTAGATCTTTTGCTGCAACAACTGCATTTCATATGAATATACAGGCAGCCTGAACCAATAGTTTTACGAAAGGAGAGAAATTCTTCAGTCCTCCCAAAAATCTTGAGAGGGGTTTTTAAGTGATGGACGCCCTTTCACACCACCAAAAATCTCACCCTTTTGGGTTCCCATTGCTAAGTATCTCAGCACAAACTAACTACCGAATTTATTTCATTACCCAAAACTTTTCTCAGATCTTCTTAGGTGTAAAAGAAGCTGCAAAATTTCTCAGTAAAAAAAAAAATTAAAAAATCACAGCTATGGATTGGGTATTCACCAACTGCTGTCTGGATTTTCACATGTAATTAAATAAAAATATCCCTTTTTTATTTTAAACTCCTACCCACATCCCCCAGTAATTTTCCAAGTAAGTTGTTCTCCCTATACAAGCGTATGTGTAGAACTGCAGCAGCATCCTTCTTCTCTTTAATTATAGCAGCTGATAATATCATGGCACAGATAAAGCAAAACTATTAATTAGGACCATATGGTGATTTTAAACATTCAGTATCTGTTTGAAACAGTATGAATAATTTGGATGAAACATTCCAAATTTTGAAGAAGCAATAACCATCCCTGTCTTCTCTGTCTGCTCAGAGATACCTTGCGATCAAAAAGACAATTTGATTTGAAGGGTTTTGTCTCTGCTGACAGAATTGGTCTTTTCTGCTGTGCTTTATATCATACCTTTAGGAAAAGAAATCCACATACCTGAAAAATGTATGGTGCTCAACACACACTTTCCATAAGCGCTTTGCAGCACGATGATTTGGCAACTTAAACCCAATAGTGCTTTCAAACTGCTCAAACTAGGTAGGAAAAAAGAAAAAGTATGTGTTTGATGCTATGCATCTATTTTTAATGCATATGCTCATGTATATAATCACATATATACATATTCTACAGGCTCCTGTCTGGGAAGGAAGCTGAGAGTGATAATCAAAGCCAACCTCTAAGGATGGTTTTTTGGGGGAAATCCAGATAACGAGCAAGAAGTTTTTGATGGTGACAGAGATGTTTTGCGCTCTATAGTAACAAATAGATCAGTTAAGACCTCGGAGACTTCTGAGAAAAAACATCACTTAAGTGTTTTAACCCTGTTGTTTTAACTTCACCAGTTTAAGCAACAGCGGGAAGCCTGATAATGGCCTGGAGGGAAGCTGCAGTCCCCGGGGACTGATCTGGTCTCACACAGCCTTAGATTAAGGAGATATACAATGAAAGAACTGGAGTTAGTAAATCACAGTGTTTTTAGCTAATTTATCTCCTGGAGAGGATGAGGAAAAGACAGGTAATTGAAAGAGTCGGCTGGGGATACTAAGAGACCTTTCTAGGTTGTGCTGCAGATTTATATTCCATAAGCCAAAGCTGTGTCAGCTACAACCACTGTACCACGTTGATGGCTACATGCAGGTAGCTGAATAGGTGAAATGGTGTTGCTGGGACTGGGGAAAGGTAGGCAGAAGGGCACTTGTAAGGAAGCTTGGATCCCTACAGGGAGCTGACGGAGAAAATCAAGGCAGGAAACAGCAAAACAATAAAAATAATATAAGCAACACATGGGATGGTTAATCACATTATCATCAAATGTGATTTGGAAAAAGGCTGCATTGACTATTCTGCATAATGATTCATGACCTGGTCACAGGATGCTACAGCTCTGCTACTAGCAGAGTTCAACAGGACTTCAGTGGTGGAGAGCTTGAGTGCAGACATTGGGAACAGCAGTGGCTATTTGAGGTTTTTTTTTTTTGTGGTGTGTTTTTTGTTTTTGTTTTTTAAATCAAACACAGGACTGGGAAGTTAGTTACCAAAACTGTCTGCTGAGAGGCAGGAGATGTAGGTTTCTGGATTTTGGTTTAGGGCTCAAGGCCCTGGAGTTGGTGGGGACTTTAGCAGATTTTCCTTGTCACTTATAAAGTCAGTACTGGAGATGTTGACTTGGGACTCTCAACTACCATATTGCACAGAGGAAGAAATGCCAGTCCTCATCCAGGTGGTTTCTGTCCTGCTATGCAGCTCCACCCTCTAAAACAGATATGGGCTTTTCATCACAGGTCAATTACTGTACTAGCACTTACAATGGAGACTCTCCTTTGCCTCTGATGATCCAGAACTCCTCCTGGGATTTTTGCTAAATTTTAACATCTTTATTTCTGCGTTGGTGCTCGCTCAACACGAGGTAGGTATGTGCTGTGCCTACAGCTGAGCCACAAGAGGGCACTCACTGTATGAGATTTCACATCACCACCTCTAGAGCCACAACGGGAGCTGCTGTGGGCCTGTCAAGACTAATGCTTGCAGCTACCAAAAATGCTGAATGATGGACGCTTGACTTCACTTTTATCAGGCTCCAGATTTCTGTTCAGACTCCAGATTTACTACTCTGATATACATACAAAATTTGGTATGGCCTGTCTACATCTCTTAGTGGGTAAGATGAATAGACACTAATTTAATATACAACAGGATGGTAGATGATGAGCACTCCACGAATAAGCAGTATGTTACTTCAATTCCCAAAGTATTCATAATACAGATTATCTTTTTATATGCAGATGGTCATATTTATTCTTTATGTTAGTTCATGGATGTAAACAGAAGAACGCCAAAGGAGATTTTACCTGTATTTCAAATAAAGTATTTACTTAATCCTTCCTAAGAAAATCAGTACAAATTGAAAAAATATAAATGGAGAGCAATGTTAAAGGCTTGTAAGGCATGCCAAATCAACAAATCAATATGAACACGGGCTTTTTGAAAAGGTTCATTCACTAAAGAGTGCCAGGATGCCCTTACCTCCCCTGGTCGGATTTTGATGTAGAAGTTGTTCCTCTTGTAGGAAATTTTCAGAACCTTTGGCCAGGCAAATCTATTTATTCTGAGTCTGTCTCGATATATTAAGAGACCACTTGCACAAACTCCTAGCATGATTTCCACTCCTTCAGAATCCTGGAAAAGCAAGCAATGCACTTTGTTTAGTATTTCCCTCCTTGCATCCCACAGTACTACAGACTTTCATATACTGTGTTTCTATCTGAGCTACATCTTTTTAATGCATCAGCTGTAGTGACCTGATTTCTGAGAGCTACCCCGCTCATTGACTGCATTCATGCAAGTAATAGCAAGGTTGGGCAGGGTGAGTGAAACTGAGTGTTGACAATGTTCCCTTGTATTTTAGAAAGACTCCAAAAGAAGGAGGGAAATTTTAAATGCTATTAAAAGCATGATATTAACCATATAGCAAGATTTTATTAGCATAATAAAAGTGCTATTTGCATAAATACCAGATTGAAAGTAAGTAGGACAGCACACGAATTTACTTCTCCCTGCATCACTCATTTCCATGACTAAGCCTTGTGAATCCTTAGATTTTTCTTTTGTAGTTTGCTCATCTTGTCTTTAGTTCTTTCGCTGGTTTCTTTAATGCTGTTGTGCCTACGCTCAGTATTTCCACTTTGAAATGACCAGCGGGCAGAAAGTTGGGCATCTGGACCAGAAAGATCCTTTTAAAAGAAGTGTGTGACTGTGCCTGTGCTATAACCCATTTTTGACAGGAAAGCTGTAGGTCAGACACATTAGCACTACAAAAGATTTGGCCACAATATTATCGGAATATACCCATAAATATGTATTTTTAAGTAAGAAGTATACACTTCTCTTTCCTTTAGAAGCCTTCAAATAGTCTAAAACCATCCTTCAATGTTTGCTGTCAGCATTACACTGTATAATTCTGGTTTTTTTTTCATTTAGCTAAGTACTAATACTGCTGGAGAAAAGAAAGATCTACCTTAAAGCACAGAATTCTTTTAATTATTTTAAAATAACTTAAAGTTACAAAAGTCTGACAACAGAAGCTATGAAGATGTCAGTCTATGATAATAGTGAAAATAATTCATAGTTTTCCTCTGGTTTTCCCAACAAGCCATCATTTAGGCACACAGTGAAAACCTGATTACATTTCAAGATGAACATAAAGGCATGCATGGTCGGTCATGATGAAAAGGCTACAGCATAGCTTGAAATAATACTAATAAAAAATTAAAACCAGAGACACAACATAGAATTAGTGCCACCAAGTCACTTCAGTGACAGGAAACACACCAATATAGGATTTATGTTCCAGTAATGATGGCATCACCCCTTAAAGTCAGACTTTATCTAAATTAAGCTCTTGTGTGACATCGTCAGGTATTATAGAAGAGACAAAGCTAATTTTTTTCAGCAGACTTCAATTTCACAGTTTTGTAAACAGAGAGTAATATCTAAATACAGTGAATACGTTCTAAAAAAAGGAAGTCTCATTGCCAGTAATATCACTGCCTGGCAATTGCCTGAAATGCACACATGCTCACATACAGCACATAGTCGCAGGTGCAAGGGGCTCATTCTTCTGATGGACTTTCTCAAAAAAATGTTGAGAAATGCTTTCTTCCCTTGTTCCCACCTTTGCAGCAGATGTAAGCCCATTCATGTTACTTCTTGGTGTCAGAGACTGCTTTACAATGTGATACTACTGGTGCAAAATGAAATCCAGAGAAAAGAATTTGGCTTTTTTCAGGGGCGACGTGGTTGCACAGAACAGAAAACCATTAGCTGTAATGTCTGAACCATGACATCCTACGTTGCACATCCCTGCACCTCTGCATACGAATGGGGGTCTTTATCAGAGCAGTGACAGCCCAGAGGACAAACCTGTCTATTTGAACACATTTTTTATTGAAGCTTTGTGTTGGATAATTGGGAACTAGTTTTAACAGCAGTTGATGAGTCTAACATCTGTTGAATACCTAAGACATTGGCACAGCCTTAATGAATTGACATTACATAGAGACATCTGCCACAGTGTGACTTCAAAAAGGCATCCACAGAGATACTTGTCCCCTAGCTTGAATATCATCAGATCTCACTGGAAGACCTAATTAAAACTAAACATTAATTCTCATGCAAAGTCTACTTTTCCCACCTTCAGCTCAGTTTCCAAGAATACTGTTAGGTTTCTTAACCTACAGACAGACCCAATTCAGTTAGCACTACAGCTTTTTAAATTAAAAACATCACTTTAGAGACAGATCAGCTTGTCTACCAACTTATCTTGCTCCGAGTCTTTCCATATGAAAAGAGTAAAACTGGATACTAATTTTTTTTGAAAAAAAATAAAATGGTTGTCTCAGGATATCCTCTCTTAAATTTCACAGCCTTTCTCCAATGTTCTGAAAAAAATACTTAGGCTTTAATGCTATGTTAAATTTTCAGTAATGAAACCTGTAATGTATTTTGAACAGGAACTCTGTTGCTGTTTTGCAAATTTGTGTTGGACAAAGGATATTGAAAAAAAGCTACTGAGTGACATTTGCCAATCCATTTTTATCTCTGCTCCAAATGTGCCTCAAGATTTTGTGCCTATCTGCAAGACACAGGGAAAGCAGCGGCACGCCTCCTAGTACAGCGCTGCCCATTGAGCCATACCCAGATTTTCCATTTTCAGTGAAGGCTATTAACAGAACATAAAAGATTGCCTTGAATTCTGTAACACACATGCACAGCTCCTACAGAATGCCCCAGGGAAATGGTTGCAGGCCTTTTCAAGCTGCAAATTTATCTCAGTTCTTGAAAGAATCTGCTGCAGCATAAAACCAGGCTCACAATGATTTGACCTTTACAGAAAATGCAGTGCTCTCCACAGCTCAGGATTCTTTGTTCAGCATTCATTTGCCAAGGATGTTTGATAACCTCAAAGATGTTAAGATCCATTAGACTTACTTTGAAGAGTGAAGAAAAAAAAAGTAATTATTTATTTGGAAAAAAAAAACCCAAAACAACCAAAAAACAGACAACCAACACAAGGCTTTCTCAAGCTACAATAAGAATGACCATGTTTTATTCATAACTTAACCTGGTGATGATTAGAGAAACTACTTCATCATGGGAAAACATTTCCAGCAGAACTGCTGCCCTTCCAGTCAACTGCGAGGACCACACTTTCAAAGAGAGACAAGCCGCTGACTCCCCATTACTATAAATCTGATTACATTTCCAGCATGGCTAAATAATTGCTTGGAAGTTCTCTGCCGTGTTAGAAATTATCTGCTTATCTAGTTAAGGTACCATAGTTGGCCTTATTAAATTAAAAAATGTAGTTGAATGAAATGACAATTTATCATGTTCTGGACAGCTTCTAATACCCTTCCTCATTACTCTGTCCATTCAATATTTTCCCAAAGGATTTGGCCATTTATTCAACTTGAAAGGTTGATGTGAAACATCTTTGAATCTATAGGCTAGGTTGTGTTACAGTTAGAATACATATTTATGCTCATCCTATGAATCACCTTTCCTCATGCTGACACGATTTATCCCAAAATGCCTATCTCAAATCAACGGGAAAGAACAAATCAGGGAGTCCATGCAGATTCAAGTACTATGACACAGGAGAAAGATGACCAGTGAAAGAACTAGAGTCCATACCTTGGCATGATGGAGATCTACTCCATACATTGACAGTTTTTTGGCATTCTCCAGAAAATGCATCTCAGCCTCTGCAGGTGTCATTCCCCTGAGGAAAAGCAAATGATTCTAGCATCACTGTTAAGGAAAGAGAGATCAAAATAAAATCCAACACCTGGAAAACACGTTCAGCCTGTGAGAACTACAGCTGCACTCCTTAGATAGCTGGGAACCTACCAGAGCCAATGCTTTGGTACAGACCCTGTTATCTTTCATGCTACAAAGCTCTTCTTTAACCAAAGACACAGAGAGGAGTCTTGTCCAAAAAATATTTTTATTAGGTAGACTGCAACAGGTTTTAACATTTCCTGATGCACCAATACAGTACCTGAAGGATGCCCTCTGCCTTACCTGTGGCTCTTGTGCAGCTCGATCACTTTATCCTCCAGCTCTTTAGTGTGATTTGGCGCGAAGCGAAATTCGCTGACGTAGTCACTGCCATACTCGTCGGGGTCGTAGTCGCCGAGCTCCGACTGCACGGTGTAGGAGCCCAGCAGGGCCAGGGTGACAAACGAGCAGGGCAGCCGACCAGACACGATGTCATCTCTCAGCTGCAAGCAGAGGTAGTACCTGCAACGGAGCACCAGGGCCGCTCAGAAAGTGCTCCTCCAACACTGCCCAAAGACCAGCAAGAAGGCTCAGTTCCTCTGCTAAGTTGCAGAAAACTCCAAAGAACAAGGTTTTTCAGGAGTTAACATGGATTATAGTATTTTGGAAAAAAACAAAACAAAACAAAAAACCCTTGCCTAACTCATGGGTAGCAATGCCTGATTTATCTTTATAAAGCAGCATGGAGACTTCTTAATAAAAAGAGGTTGTTACTTTGCTTAGAGATCTAGATAGAGAATTACCCATCAAACATACCAGGTTTCTATCATAAATCACTAAGATATATAGCTACCTGATTAATTCTTTTCTTTAAGGAGAAAAAATAATTAAAACCCTCAGATATTGTTGATTAAAGGATGGCTTAACTCCAAGCTGTTCAGAAAACATAAGTTATCTCTTCAGCAAACTGTTGAGCTTTCTCAAAAACACATTTAAACAGTAAACACTGTTAAAACCATGGTGATAAGCAGTGCAAAAGATCACCAGATAGAAGAAAACAGAAAAAAAATGAACAGGCACAGAGTTCCCATGGGAGATTTGAGAGTGACAAGAAGAGAAAAAACAATCCTTTCTTTTGGAAGACCTCTGTTACGTGTGAACTCTTGGCACACTGTCTTTCTGCACAAAGCCTAGCACAGGGAAGTCTGATCTAAGCCAAAGGCTTCATGCTACCTTAAAAGCAACACACAGTCCACAAGCAACAAAGATCAAAAATATCCACGGGTTGCAAAATGTTAGAACAGGCTAGGGAACAGCTTGCCAATGGCATAAAACTCATCATGGCACCAAGGTTCTCCTGCATTATATCCAGAAGGAAACAAGGTGAGGTTAATTTTTTTTGGTTGTGCTTACAATCTTGTATACAAAACCAGAGAGCAGAGGTGCAACCTGCAGCGCTGACTGGAATAGCAGGGAGCAGCCATTCACTACCACTATATTCCCTGTGCCACGCATGTCAACTGCTCACCTCGTCAAATGACACACAAAATTTACACGGATGCTTCTCCATATCCCACTTCTTTCCCTTCATAGTTACGATTTAACTGGCAATACTAACTCGTTACCACTGACAAAACTGGGCATCAGGCATCCTTCTGAAAATTAAAATCAATTCTAAGGAATCTGTATGCTGGAAAAGCTTGGTTTTAGGGTTAAATTGCAGAAAATATAAAGTTGTCTTAGCTCAGAGGACAGACACTGCTCACAGTGTCTTTTCTGTCAAAGCATCGCATATTTTCCATAAGCTCATAAGAGAAAGGAGGCCAACGGGAATACAAAACATTCCTTTTCTTGGATAATTACAGTGCAAGCACTACTATGAACAGTTTTAAGCCCCTTTTAGAAAGGTATGTAATGTTTTAAACACCTGGTAATATCTTCAGATAGCTGGGCAGGGTCTGGAGGGTAGAATTTCACATTAAATGCAAACTGCCAAGCACCACCTGGAAAAGAACACAGGTCGACTGAAAGTAAGCGCAAACAGAGATGCTCACGCTGTTCGATTACCAGCAGACTTAAAAATACTCTAGCCAAGCAATTCATAAGAATATGACATAGTATTTTTTCCTCAAACCTTCCATCATTCTGAAGACACAACTTTTCCCTCTCACAATTACAGTATTGGATCAGATTTTACAGCTCTTATTTAGTAAGATTTCCACTGAAGCGAGGACCCTAAGGGAGCAGTAATTTATTACTAACACTAAAAAACCCCTCAGTCCAAAACCAGTGTTTACTGGAATTAATAATCTGAAAACACAGCCTACACAAGCTTTAAAAGCTAATACCCCAAAACACAGAGGTGCTGGGAACACCTCAAGCCAGGGCATGAACAGGCTCGGGTGCGGGGTGACATGCCAAGGTCTGGCTGCCCAAACCAGCTTGCAGCAGCCTCTCAGAGTGCTGCCTCAGCACATAGCTCCTGTCTCCAGCAGACATAAATTACTGTGCAGACAAAACTGCAAGGACAAACACAGAGAGCAGGACTGAAAAACAGTACATAACACTGGGGAGTTCTAATTTAGTAATTTCAGTGAGATTAGGTGGTCCACGGGATGGATACTGGTTTCCGTCACCACCGCTTGCGAAAATTTTTTTCTGAGTTTTAGCTTTGAATGTTATAAAGAAAGAATATCAAGACTAAAAAAGAGCCAAACATAGCATGAAAATAAAAATGCTATTCTGAAAAGGGATAGGTTATACTAGTGCATAAGCAAAATACAAAAGCAAATAAAAAGCAGTAACAAGCCCCCAAACCACAGTGTGCTAACAAGCAACACGATGGTTTTCCAGGAATGGGACTTTTCACCAAGGCCTCTGTTGTGGGATATTTTTCTTATATGTACTCCTACCACAACAATTACAGTACTTCTGTAGTCAAGAAACCAAAGGCAAAGTAATGACACTTATTTTCTGAAATGCACTGATGTCAAATTACAAATCTAACTATAAATAAATAAATCTCTGTTTTGAAAAGTCCCATATTGGCTGTGTAATTAGAAAGTGCTTGTGAACACTCTGAAAAACAGGACTGTTCCTTATAAACCCAATTACGTAGGGCTTTCCCATGATCTTAAATGCATTGGCACCTTCTGCCTAGGTACCTACTAAAGAGTATGGAGTTTGAAGGTGTATCTGGTACACTCTCTGGTAAGAAAGCTTATATGCTGGACAGAGTGAATGTCCACTTGCGTGGAAATACCGTACGGTTGTCCTAATTGAGTGTTTGGGAGTATTTACTTAGAGATTACAAGGAAATTTCATCCAGTGCAAAGCCCCATCCACTTTGGTCATCCATGCACCTGAGAAAACAGGCTCAATGTGTGAGAAGACTTTGACATTTACCACTAGGACTTTGGCTCTTGGTGACACTTTTGGAATCCTTGATCTTAGGAACTTTTCCACTCTCACGTGCTATGAAGGCCAGTGGAAGGAGGATTTGGTCAGCAGTGAGGATGGGCCATGGTTCCACCAGGCAGCAGACCGGCACCAAGCTGGGAGTGAGTGATGCTTGGTCCCACGGCGGAGGGAAGGGGCCACGGGCTGAAAATCTGTGCCTGTGGCACACACCCTATAAATCAAACCTATCGTATAACCCTTGGGTATGGTTAAGATTCCAGAGTAAGAGGCCTTCTCCTCTCACAGGAGTTTAAGTAAATCCCTATGGTCTGCAGCAGAATCATGGATATCTGAGTTTTGCAGAACTCAAGCAGCATTTAGCAGGATGATTGATTGATTGATTGATTGATTGATTTTTAACCATTCATGGAAGGTGTCATGTGTAAAAGCCCTACTTTTCCACTCCTGTCCTGTTCCAAACTTCTAGTATGAATTGTACAGAGCAAGCAAATTACTGCTGTCATCTTCTGCAAATACAACTGTCCCCCATGTCAAGTCCAGGATAAGACTCTTCTGCACCCTTTAGTCTCTTGCTGTCACAACCGTTCATTGTTTATCTCATGGCCTGGGCACATATTAAACACATTTCAAATCAGTGGTTGGAGCTGAGCTGCTTTCCTTGCATTGACCATCAGCATAACCTGACTCATTGAGGTCTATAGCACCTTCCTCTCCAGATTCACCTTCTCAAGAGATTAAAAAACAGGGAGACTTTCATTACTTTTTATTGCAGATCACTTACTTTTAATGTCAATACTACCGGTGGAAAAGGTGTGGTTCCTCATAGTAGGTGAGGAAGTTTTCCAGCCAATGTAAATTAACTCTTCGAGTCCTTGGAGAGGGAAATGATTCATCTGCTAGGCCTGACCAAACAAACATGAACTACCAGATTTATTTGCTTGTGAAAACACAACTGCTAGAAGAGATTATTTACAAAGTGTGCAAAGAAAAAAACTACTGAAGTTTTCCAGCCAACAAAAGTCACACACACACAAACATCTGATCGATTTTAAAAAGGGAAGGGGAAAAAATGGCAGGTCAAATTTTGAGCCTGGCAGCCCTGACACCATTTTCCTTCAAGATGTTTTTGAATTTCTAATGTGGCTGACAGCTAAATTTAACAATTGAGCTTTTTAAAATATTCATGTGAAGCAGAAAATTGACTGGTTCTCTGTGAATTGAATGGTCATTTCAGGAGCAAAGTTCAAGCTTTTGAAATGGAGGAAGGAAAGATAATTTAGGTAGAGCGCTATCTTTGCGTCAGTGAAGTGTTTCCATATGGGGAACAAGCAGCGTTCCTGGATATGATATAAATATCAGTAACGCAAAGAAATAATTTATATATGTGGCCTAGACCCTAAGGTTACATTGCTTAATGTCAAACTTCGGGTTTTTGCATCTCTGCAAATGTCAAGTTGTTTTCAGCAATGCAAGCTCATGTGTTATGAGCCTCTGTAACTGCCTGCACTTATTATGGGGTAAAAAAACCTAAACCATACAGGTAACTCCAGTGTCAGAGCCTCAGGACAGGATGCAAAAGAAGGGTCTGAAAGATGCTTTGTCGCCCCAGGGGAGTGCTGTCTCCTCGGGGGAGGCATCCAGATGGGGGCTGTGGCCCTGTCTTTTCCGTCCCCTCACCCTGCAGGCAGCTGGGCCACAGTACAGGGCTGGGGAGAGGGGGCTGCTGAGCCCCTGGTGCTGGGGACACCCCACTGGGACAGGTCCTTCGACCCAAGAGTGGGCAGTTACCCCAACAGTGTAGGAATAAGCCCAGAATATCAGAGGGGCTGGGCAGTGACGGAGATGTGGTGCCCATGATGTGTCCCTTGTATGCCAGGGTGACCCCTCTGCCTCTCACACCCCTGCTCCGCACCACAGGGGTCCGACACCTTCACAAACACTAATGGCAGTTTGGAGACGTTTCTGTGTAGACTTTGGGGTCTGGATACGTCAGAAAAAAAGGTTCCCAGATCCCATGAAATAAATACACAAATGATAACAAACTTACTTCGGATCTGCTTCTTGATTTCCTTGGCAGGGTCCAACCAATTCTGCAAAGAAAATGTTTCCTTTTTTCAATTTGAATTAGAAAACACAATAAACATTATTTTAAAAACAGTGCAAAGAGTCAACGTTAGAACACTTGAAGGTTGGCCACCCCTTTCTCCTTGGAGCAGCAGTAGGCAGAGACAACACTATCTTTCAAGATGTGACCCTGAGTAGAACCAGGATTTCATTAACCTTCCAAGATGTTGAAGGGTTAGGCTAAATGGTTTGAAATAAAAAAATAAAAAATAGAAATTAGCCAAATAAATCCACAGAAACATTTTTCCAGATTATCTTCTGGGAAAATTAAATTTCTAAAAGCTTGTTAAGAAGTTGGGTTTGGCTTCTTTTTTTTTTTTTTCCCCTCTAACCTTGGAAAGGCTGAAAAGGACAGGCAAGCATGCCATAGGGTACTACCCCATTTGCAACCCTGCGTGGGCACAAGGGGCTCACTGGAGGCAGAGGGAGCGCAGGGGGAAAACCAGAGGCAGAATTGCAGCAACGGGGCTGCCCCTATCTATGCCACGCAGAGCCCAATGACTACACAAGACAAAAACCCTGCCAAGAAGGTGGGGAATTATCATGGCAATGTGTTACTGCTCCATGCATGCTAAGGAGTAGGCTAAATTCCCTTGGAGGAGGCACACAGCAGCTTGAGGTCTCTTAGTGCTGCTGCTGCCTTGCCCTCTAGCAGTATCAAGTTAATGTTTAAAATGTGCCACACAGCCCAGAACAAAAAGTTCGCTTCCTGTAGGAAAGTTCCACTTTAACCAAAGAAAGAGAAACAAATGTATCAGAGAAAAAAAAATACTAAAGAAATAACAAACAAGCAAAACACAACAATCCCTCCCCAACAAAAACAACCAGTTTGCAGCTGTCCAAACCTGGTCTGTGGTGCAAAACATGAGCCTGAAGAGCTCCAGCTATTGCTGAGCACGAAAGCACACCATGCACCAAGAAATTAAAGACAAATCAGGACTTCTATTTTCAAAGATGACATGTGATGAGGGCAAATACATTGGCTGGCTGGAAGTTATGTGGCAGAGGATGGAGGTGAATTGCTAGGTACACTGACATTGAAAATATGCATGTTATTGATCAATAAATGTGGTGTCAGGCAGTATTATTTTAGTTGTTTAGCTCTGTAAAGTAACTGGTGATCTATAAATGTATAGTACTTCTAAACCACCTGTTTATAATGAATACATTCTCCTCTTTCCAGTACAGGAAAGCACACCTATCTGAAAATGCACTTAAACATCTGCCTAGCTTTTACCACAACTCAAAACTAAGCATATGCTAAAGTGTTATCTTGCATTGGCATGGATCAAGCGTCTGTGTAAGTGATTTTCTGAATCAGAAACAGAATCCTTACATTTAGAAGAAAGGGGAAAAGAGAGAAAAAAGGAATGATTTCTTTTGTATCATATATAACTGAAACAAAGGGAAGCCTAGAAAATAAAAATACTGTTTTCACAATACATAAGCAGATGAAGAAGCTCCAGCTTCATTGGGAAAGACCTTGCAGGCCATACAAAGCCTGAAATACCTTCACCTGGTGAGCTCTGCTGGGCTACAGCACATATTGCTAAAAATTTTTTATTACTGGTTTCTTTCAAAATATTTATCTTAAAATGCAAAAATCACACAGTATATTTTAAATTATCCTTTGCAACTCTCTTTCATCATAACATGTCCAAAACAATATATATATATTATCGCCTGCATATTCGATCATCTTGGACACTGTTAATACACAGCTTATTGAATACTAAAGTCGAGATGCAGAAAGGCAAAATGTGATTCACTGTTGCTGCCAACTGCTTCTGAAGACTGATGTCTTTAGCCAATCAACAGTAACGCTCAGATAAAGTAAGTCAAGATTTAAAGCCTTACTTTATCTTAGCAGTTAGCAAGAGCAGTCAATCAACTCCTACCTATATGTATCCCAGCCATATTATTAAATAAGCCATATTTTAGTATTACGTGTTCAGTAGCATATGAATGTAAATGTGACTTTCACCTATAGCAGTGATGAAATGAATCATTCTAGAAAGAGAACCAGCTATACGATTAACTTACTTCATGTCACAAACAGCCAACACAGAGGAAAGCTAGGGAAATACAGGGGATGCTTTCAAGAGGTCGAGAGTCACAAAAAACCAAGAGCCCATGCTATGCCTATGGAATTTGGCAAGGACGATAACTTCTGGACTTCTCTGCAACTATCAGGGGGTGTTTCAGGGTCTGATGACCACACACCAAAGGCCAGACACAGATTTGTGAGTTACCTTTTGATTTTCTGTGTCTCTGTACGTTAATCCAAAGTAGTCTTTTTCCAAAAGGTTCAGATGCTCACACACTTTGTCGAATAGCACTTGACCTCTGGAACGTTTCTGTGGTAAATGATCAGGAAAAAGAAAAATCACATTTGCAGAATAAAACAACATGAGCATTAAAATAACACGTTTTCTGTTTAATCCTCAAATCAGTAACCCCAAAATGATTTTATTAAAGTCATCTATCCTTTGACTTGGAGCTTCACAAGAATCTACTAAATGGGACAAAATCTGCTTTTCATAAAAGTCCAGGTCTTCTTGTGGAATTAAAAATAAGTCAATACATGTCATGTTTCAAGTTTCAATGAGGAGATCTTTTCTGGCTTTTGGAAAC
The DNA here is from genome assembly GCF_000695765.1 of Mesitornis unicolor. Lineage (NCBI taxonomy): Eukaryota > Metazoa > Chordata > Aves > Mesitornithiformes > Mesitornithidae > Mesitornis > Mesitornis unicolor. The sequence continues at coordinate 18,432 of NW_010189676.1, read as the reverse complement.
TGCAACTTCAAACACACGTCAAGGTCCTACGTCAGCAAACCAGAGCGCTCTTTGCGCGCAACAGTAGCAACAAGCAACTGTACAAAACATTCCTGGCCATGAACTATCAGAGCTGTGACTGAGGGGCAATCCACTGGAAGAAAAACCAAGCACAGAGATATTTCTTGCTTCGGTAACAATGTGGACTGATTCCAGGATCCTTTTTTTTGTCTAATATAGACGGAAACGTGAATAATATAATCTACTGAAATCACTGAAAGAGCCTAGTATCTCACTGGGAACGTAACTGGGTGAGAAAGCAGCTTTCCAGTGTCCCACTAACCTTCTTTACTGCTACCATGTTAGATGACATCTCTCACTGTCCACAGCCAGAGCCCTTAGCACAAGCTCTGTAGTATCTCCCATATTGGACAGTAAAAATTCAGGTCATACTAGTTCTCAGTGTTGGACGTAACATTGCGAAAAAAATCTCCAAAAAACTAAATGCAGACAGAAATGTCCTCCTTGCAAGCTATATGTGTCGACTTTGATATGCATTAATTATTATAAACAATTCAAAATTATTTGAGCTACTGTTTCATCACTGCCTGCTTCCCTAAGTGCAACTCAGCTATCAGAAAAAAATCTCCACACTTAACATCAAACACACGCATACATAAACATTTTAGTTGATGTCAGTGCCACGTTTTCTTTATCTGTAGCATACACGTGACTTGAAGCAGACTGGAAACACGCTACTCACTTCAAATGCAGCGCAGGAGGCTGACACAAAAGAAGGCAGAACACCACCTCCGAATTTACAGAGCTGCGTCCTGACCACGCTGCCAGCCCAGCAGCCTTGGCCAGGGGGGTGGGTATTTCACAATCCAAGCTATGCCAACAAACCCGTGGAGCCCAACGCTGGCCTCAAACTATTTTAGAAGTGGTAAGCAAGCCAAGAGAAAAGGAGGAGAGGAAAAAAAAAAAAAAAAGGAATTGAGGGTTGCTGCTTAACACACTGGGAAAACATTATGAGAGATGATGGAGGGAGCTGTGCAGCTTAACATTGTTTATGTTAAATTTGGTATTTCTACTGGGGCTCTGATAATATATAAGAAAGGAAGCAGGGAAATATCCTCTACATTTTTATTGATGGGGAAACTGAAGAGTGTGGCTGATGATGTCTAACAGGTGCTTTCCAGCTGAGAAAAAAAAGAAGCACAGAAGTGTTTTGCAAGCATATTGCTATAACTTCATTTACTGTGTCTTCCAGCAGAACTTCAGCAAGCTGCTCTAGGCCCTTGGTCTGCTCATCACATGCTTCCCACCCTGTAGTAGGAAGCATAACTATACCCCTGCTCCTTTGTAATTTCAAGCAAACATTTAGTTAATTCTGCACACCCCAAACTTGGAAGTAGGTAATAAGAGGTTGGTGGGTTTATACTTGATGTTCCATGGAGATGATCAGGCAGATAAAGATTTCAGTACTAATGTGTGAAGAGGAACAAGGCCAGAGCCTTCAAGCCAAAATTCAAGCTATAAGCAGAAACTGCCACATTTCTTGCTTTTCCAGTTGGTAGCAACCCAAGTGGTTATACTGAACAGAGAGAAATAAGCAGGTTAGCTCTACAGGGTAGCTGTTTTGAGAGACGCTATGCCTGCACCACTGCACTATGTACATGTATTTCAACTGTGACACTTCAACGTCTCTTTAATTTTAAGAGTCATGCGAGGCCAACACAGGAGCTGTTTTATGTGGCCAATCTGTGCAGCTACACAGATGTCAGCTTTGAGAAATTGTAGCTAGCAGCTGCAAGGTATGGCACTTTAACAGGAATCTGCAGGAAACAGTTGTGTGGGGCTGTGCTGTAATAAAAACCAAATAACCAAAAAAAAAACCCCAGAGCTCAGGATTTCTTGTTTGGCTACACACAGTGGGCAAGTGAGCATAAGTATGGGAAGCCTGGAATAATTTGCATGGCTCGTTTTTTGTCCATGACAAAATGTATCTTTCTCTTCCTCCTCCAGGAAGATGCCCAACTTGCACTCGGTC
>NW_010189676.1:1300-16369 GCF_000695765.1 Mesitornis unicolor | reverse complement strand
CTGCACCAGGATATGGGAAAGTCCTGCTGGTGCTGCAAGAAGATATCAGAAATACCATGAATGCCAGCCTTTCCCAACTGGGGTCCTGTCTTCACCAGATAGCAGGTATGAACTGGTGATGGTTGAGGGGAAGCCTTACCAGGACCACTTTTCTTCTCTCTCCCCAAAAAGCTGCCCATCATTGTCCAGACAAGATGAGCCTCACATTGCAGCCTCGCCATTGCTGCTGAGTGCCCTCTTCCCAAGTCAGAGCTGACTCATGGGAGCAGGATTTGGAGAGCTCCTGTCACTTGGGGAGGTGGGGCTGCCAGGCAACATAGCCACCATTGATGCCCCCTAATTCCTTGTGTACCTGTGTATACCTCCTCTGCACGCACACCCTCTTTCTAAAACAACATGGCACAAAAACACAGTGAGGGAAGGCTACTGCATTAATCCACAGGAAATTAAGAGGTTTAGTTAGGAAGACGTAATTGAAGCAACTGAACAGACCTCCTCTGCTCTTCTTAATTGCATTTATTTTACTGTGTGCCCAAATAAGTATGCCAGATATGGCATGGGTATCATTGTTTTGGCAGAGAGAGAATTGGAGGAGGAGGAAAAAAAGGTCAAGTTACATACAGCTCCCCAACCCACCCTAAACCTTTGCTTTCCATCATTTTCGGGTGATAAGTCTAAGGCAATGAAAGACTGAGTGTCTGCAGGTTACTGTGGATCACAAGTTAATGCCAAAAATGCCAAGCAACTCTCAACAATCAAAAAAAGTGGATTAAAAAAATTAAAAAATCATACTTCATGCTAGAAAATACTGGCCATGTAAATGAAGAGTTTTTCTGAAAGGTAATATAGCAAGAGTCCCTCCAGAAATATTCTTGGCTATTTGTCAGGCATGAATGGGATGAAATGAAATGCACAGATGAGGAAAAAAGAGACACTTAAGCTTTGGGAAATTAACAGAAAGAACGCAAAACATAGATTTAATGGTATCAATGAGTACAAAAGTTCAGGAGCAAAAACTTTACGCTTTTCACAGCCAGCTTCCTGCAGCTCCATAAAGGCCAGGGCTCTCGCTTGGAGCTGGAATGGGTATAAACAGGCTCCTGGTCAAGCTCTCAGCGACAGCAGCAGTGAACTTGGCAAGCCTGCACCTGCTAGCAATTCCCACATGCAAAGGAGAGGAGAAATGGCCTCTCTCCTCGCCAGCTTCTCCCCTGGTTTTGGAGCTGAGCTTCTGCCTCCTCAGGAGGCTGAAAGCCACAGAAAGCTCTCCTGTGCCCTAATCATCAACCATGCTCAAAGCCCTCCACATCAGCTTCTTCAGTCCATATCCCTCCATCACATCCCAAACCCCTTACAAGTCCACCAGACCAAGACAACACACTGTACGTCACAGAGAGCAAGGAGCTACAAAATTCAGTACTTCCATCTTAGCTCTGGCTGGAGAACAAGATTATTATAAAGTCAATTATTCTTACTGGTGAATATTTGAGTACAATGTCTGGTATTTCTTAATGCAAAAAAATTAATGAGAAAGTTCTCCTTTATTATGATTAAGCCCATAAGCTGTAATGTACTTATGATAAACCAACATTATTAAAGGGAAAAAATGCAAGCCTTTGTTATAGATATATTGTCACTTTAGTCACAAAATATGTATTGTGCATTCATATAACCACAGACTAGCTGAAGCTGGTGAGCACCTCTGGAGATTGCCTAATCCAACCCCTCTGCTCAAGCAGCACCACCTAAAACAGGTTGCTCAGGACCATCTCCACTTGGTTTTTGAATATCTCCAAGGACGGAGACTCCATAGCCTGCATGGGCAACCTGTGCCTGTGTTTGACCACTCTCATACTAAAAATGTGAGGGTTTTTTTCCTATGTTTAAATGTAATTTCCTGTACTCACTTTGTGACCATTGCCTCTTGTCCTGGCACTGGATACCACTGAGCAGAGTCTGCCTCTGTCTTCTTCACTCCTCCCATCAGATATTGATACCCATTGATAAGATTCCCTTGAGCCACATCTTGTCTAGGCTGAGCAGTCACAGTTTTCTCAGCCTTTCATCACAGGAGAGATGCTCCAGTCCCTTCTTCATCTTTGTATTCCTTTGCTGGACTCTTTCCAGTAAGTTCATGTCTCCCTTGAACTGGGGTGCCCAGAACTGGGCCCAGCACTCACAGTGGCCTCACAGTGCTGCGTAGAGGGAAAGAATCATCTCCTTTGATCTGTTGGCAACAATGCCTAATGTGCCTGAGCACAGCTCTGGCCTTCTGTTCTGCCAGGGCACACTGTTGACTCTTGTTCTCCTTGTTGTCCATCAGGACACTCAGATAATTACAAACCCTGTATTGCAGCAATTAAGCTACCAAAACCATATGTTACTGTGGTGTAGTAGAGGGAAGAGATCAGGAAGATTTCAAATGTTATGCACTGGATTGTGGAAAAATTATCAGAATCCTGAACTGCAGCCTCAAAGAGGCAAATTTTGCTTCTGTGCAAGTGTAGGCTTGGCTGCCCCATGCCAGGTAGCAACATCTCTCAGAAACACCTCCTTCAAGCTGCTGAGGCTCCCACTTTGGCAATCCCTCCATGCCTTTGAAATGTGACGACTAGCAACCACCTCCAAGGCGTTTTGTCACCCACCTTGGTGACAAAGAGCTTGAACCTCTCTTCTGATGTATGCTCACCCTGAACAACACACCTCCATTTGACAGGTAACCTTCAAGCCACCAGACCAGCTATCTTTCCTAGCTTTATTCCAGTGGAGAGGTGTCCATGTTTAGGACCTGTCACCATGTGAGCTTCTTGCAGACCGAATCCAACCCTCCGTCTAACAAATTTCACCCTGGAGGGGCAATGCCAGGCTGGGACCAGTATCTCAGCAGGTCTGAGGAACCTCTGTTCTTGGGGGACCCAGCACCAGCCATTGCTCTGCTGAAATCAAGGTCTGGCCCAGCCAACCTCCCCAGTCCCTTCCAACCTTCCATGGTTGTGATACTGGGCTCCCCGTGTGCCTCCACAGATGCTAAGGAGTTAATCGTCACGTACCTGATTAAAGTGCAGAGTGTTAGTCTACTCTCATGCTCTATTTTTACTCACTCCCAAGATTACCTTCCTCTCACTGATAGGAAAATGAAGAGCAGAAAACAGCCGTCTCAGCTTCCTAGAGATGAAAGCTATTGCAGCCTCCAAAGTGTTGCATTTTGGAGTGGTTCTATTTTTGCATCCGATGCTGCAGTCTCATGTGGATGCAAAACGCTGAGCAAGGGCTGTCTGCAGCAGGCAGGTATGCCCTCCTCTTTGAAAGCAATTACAGGAGATCACATTCAGACCGAATTTTACAGGAAAAGGAAGACTCAAAGATAGAAAGAGCACCACAGCCAACCAACTATAACAGGATTCATTTTTGACAAAAATACACATCATCTCCACTGCACAGCAACTACAAGGTCAGGGCACCCCAACAAATTGAAATTTTGCCTCCCTTTCTGTTCAGTCAAGGAGTGCAGCAAGATGAACAGGTATCACAGCTGTGGACCCAGATTTCAATTGGGAAGAGTTTGCACATATCTTTCTGCAGGAATACATACACAAACATGACATTGCCACTTTCCTCGGAAAAACTGTCATGCTGCCAGTGGACAATGCTGTACTAGCACTAGCCTGGCGTTAAACTCTGTACAATTACTGTAATAACTCCAGTTGGGCACGAGCACTGGAAGGAGGACAAACAGATTAGTATCATGAAATCCTGGTAGGAATAATTGGACTTTAACTGAGGTTATCTGATTCACATTCCTAATTAGCGTTTGCACTTTCCAATGGATCTTAATAACGCACTGTATAAATGTGTGGGCTGGCTCTAGCCTTGTGCGCAGTAATGTATTTTGGCATGTGGCTACACTAACCTCTTCCTTTTCCCCCGTTCTTTCTGGTGGTGAAGTACTAGCTATTTTTTTTTTTTCATTTGCAATGTGCATGATAAAAAAAGACTCCAATTGCATCCAGATCACCGATTTTATTTCATTTTACTGCGTTAATTTAAATTCCCTCGTGCAAGCTTGGTCAACACTTCAATTTCTACACTGCACAGCCCACGTGTTGGTCTCCTCTGTGCAAATGCAGAGAAAAAACACAGAAAAGTTAAAACACACATGGCAACAACTAACTAGCATACACATGGGGAAGTTCCTTCTTCACTATGTTGTGGCTTCTGCAATTATTCTTGCAACATGAACAAGTGTAAATTATTAGCTGGCTTTCGGGAATACTTGGTACTTGCCGCAGCGAGGACTCTCTTCCCACAAATTCCTGCAGCTGAGTCTCCAAGTCACTGAAATTCCAGCCTCCTGACACCTTTTTATTCTTTTCTCATGAATTACCCAGCTTATACAAGAACACGCTCAAGCCCAGAAAGAAACCCAAAACAACTTGCCCAAATAGTCATTACTTGCAAGCTAAAGTGATCAAGTGTATATTAGCTTCCAAGACCACCTTTGTACTGATGACCCCATTTTTGGGACAGGGATCTAAACACCACAAATGTCATAACTTAATATGCATAGGCAAGTATGTGTATAATTTAATGTACATAATATGTGCATACACAAACATATACCAATTTACATGTGAACGTTCAGTGTGGTTCCAAATGCAGAAGAATTGGTGATCAGATCATAGAGCTTCTTCATTTATGGAGAGCAAATCAGAGATCTTAAACTCACACAGTCATTCTGGTAAGAAACGCATTTTTATCTGCAAATGAAGTAAAAATCCACACATTATGACATTCCCTGCACTTTTTTCTGAAAGTGTTTGAGCTTGTCAAGATATGAAGGGCTGAACTGAGCAATTCTACAAGCTAATCATTGCACTTCATGCTAGAAAATTTCCAAATAGGAAGAATATGTTTTTTGAACAAATCTTGATTAGAAGATGAAAATAAGAGCAGAAGGTTTATTTTTCCCAATGAAGATAAATGGAAGAAGTCATTCCAATGAAGTTTAACTTCATTTCACTTCTACACATTTGCATTTTGCATTTTCAGAGGATTTGCTTTTGTGTTGTTTATACTTCTCCACAGTTTCTCTCCAAGAGGGATAAAAAAATGAAGGAGAAAAGTGACAGAAGAGAAAAGGAACCCTGAATTTCTTGAAATCTATCATTTCTCAACTGAGGCCTCCAGCAGGAAGCTAAGTGGGGAGCATCCAGAAAGAAGAACAGGATAGAGAATCTTTCCTGGAGTGTTAATTGGCAGAAAATCAGCAAGTTTTCCTCTGGTTTGTTGAAGCATGTCTTACAGATGACATGTATAACTTGCAGGATGAGAGCTTTGAAAAGCATAACATGACTTAACCACTGGAATTTAGGCCCCAACATACCCTGCTGTGCTTGCTGAATGTGGCACTGGCAGTTGCAGAAGCATCAACATTTAGCTCATCCGAAAGTTCAGCGTGTTGAGAGGGATATTCTAGGCATTATACTAAACATCTTAAAGAAAATCACTTCTGCTACTGAACAAAAACTTCACTGAAGTTACTGGTACAGCGTTGCACACCAAAGACAGCAGAAAGATATCTAAACTGACTGAGCAAACAACTAATACTCCTCTTTCCCCCACGGACAAACAGAGACAAGCTTAAAGATAAAAGAAATGAGCTCATCTAGTCTTTTTACTCCAACTTTTTAATGTTTCTTCGGGAAAAAACTTTGAGTTTGGCATGTGCAGAGTATTATAAACGAACATTTAAGAGGATACATGTATCCCTTGGATGGACATCATAATACTCCTAATGAGTTTGTAAATAGTTCGCCAGAATGTGCAGGAGATACTGAACAAGACTTTTTCTGCCAGACTTCAGGTGGCAAACAAACATACAGGCAACAAAAATAAAAGTTTCAAAGCAAAACACATTCATTTTTCAGTTCCCAAAATGAAACACTATTTAATTTCCTACATACTTCACTAATAAACTACGTTTGGAAATGTTCCAGGTCACAATTCCAAATACAGTCTACTGAATCAACAATTTAGCCAAATGTGGGGGGAACTAAGAACTAGGCGATTTCAGAAAGATTTAGTTGAATAAAAGCTGTGTCAAAAAGACTTTTTTTTCCGCGTTGTGAATATATTTCATATAAGGAAATGCTTTCCTTGAAAGCTGCATGTCAATACAAGCTCTCCAAATGTTCTATTTCTTTATTAAGTTTTTATGCATGAACCTGCCTATATATGCCAGTAAGTGATTAACATATCTTAACAGCTTGAAATAAAAGCTGCAATAGTATTTTGCCTGCCTCTGCATTTTAATTTAAAACTCTATCCCATACTGCTCTGCACATATAAATGAATGCCACCAGTAGACTAGAAGGTATTTTGACATACAGTGACAACTGATAATTTTCTTTTTTCCCACCATCATGGTAGTACTATAATTTATCATCTTACTGATATTTTTTTGTAATATAGCATATTGAAATGTATCACCATTCCCAAAATGGCCTCAAGTTGTGCCAGCAGAGGTTTAAATTAGATATTAGGAAAAATTTCTTCACTGAAAGGGTTATCAGGCATTTGAACAGGCTGCCCAGGGAAGTGACTGAGTCACCATCCCTGGAGATACTTAATGGATGGGTAGTTGAGGTGCTTAGAGACATGGTTTAGTAGTGAACAGGTTATGGTTGGACTTGATGATCTTGAAGGTCTTTTCCAAACAAATTATTCTATGATTCTATCTCCTAAGTATTTAACACAAGCATTTAGATATATATGTAACACTGTCTATGCTATAGTTACATATCTGCACCAAGTGTCAATGACATTGTATAACATGACATAGTTTTTATCAGGGACAACCTTCTTTAATGCCGTTTGAGCTTGCAATCCTAAAAAGACAGCACTAATCTAAAAAAAAACAAAACCCAGGGGACTGCTAAATCCCAGTAAGAAGATTGGTGACCTCGTCCTGATTCTGGCATCGAGCCAAATTAGGGGTTTTGCCTTCTACTTCAGCAGCAGAGATCACACCAGCACTGGCACTGTACAAGCCCCAAGCATACCGATGTACGCGCAACATAGTTTGCATGCTCGGAAATAAAGCAGGCACTTTGTTCATGGCAATGCAAAGGAACAAGCGGGGGCACCTGGAAATAGTAAATACTCTGGAGCATGGTCTTTATATGTGGAAGCGTAACAGCCACGTCTGCGTGCAGACAACTGCTACAGAAATACCTGCCAAACGTAATGATTATCAAATGCTTGGGCATCCCAAGTGCATCAGCAGAATTCACACCGCAAAAATTGAGATCTGGTAACAGCTTACAAGCACTACTCTCCAATACAGGAAAAAAAAACAACAGTGGATACTGTTTCTCAAGCAGCAGTCCAAGCCTCAGCACACTGATTAGTCACACATTTCCTAAACCCTGACATAAAATAAAACCATGATTTTGCAGGCTTTTCAACAGAGAAAGCACCCCCCTTGCTCAGCCTTCTTGAGAACACAGACTCTTTGGGCTTGGATTTTAACTAGATGTGCAGCTGATCCACTGGCTTAATGCCTCCTGATTGCCTTGCTGTCTCCTGCAAGACACTCTGCAGTAACTCAAGCAGGTCTCTTGGGATTCAATACAGCAGTTGAAGTTTTCCAGAGGGGATTATAAATATAAATATTAATATTTTCCTTATTCTACCTATAGCTGGATAAGCTCAGCAAACACTCCTCTCTCCCGTGTAACTAGGGAGCACAAACCTAGCACCAGCACAGCGAGAGGAACCAACTGCTACCTGTACCATAAATAGTTACTGGCATATATCAGCAAAAATCAGCCATAAACATTTTGTTTATTTTCAGCTGAAAAAAAGCTCTACTGTCAACATAGTCCGATTTACGGAGTAATCTTGCCATATGAATTTAAAAGCCACAGAGCTCTCCCTGACCTACATTGCCAGGATGGAGTGAATAAACAAAACACATCACACAGAAACCATAGCACAGAAAGATGCTTTTGAGGCAGCACAATGATCGGGCTTTTAGATTTGGGGTACCTTAGACAGTATCACACCATCAATGCTGGGGTTGTCAAGGAAAATAATGTAGCCTATTCTAAAGTTACATCCAAGCTTTAACCACTTTAGATCAAAACCACTTCTGCCAGAGCAAGATAAACCGTGAGAGAGACCTTGCTGCCTATCAAAGCTTTGCTTTACAAGCAGGTATTTCCTCATCATCAAATCCAGTCTTTCACATTTTCTTCACTGCATCAACAGACAGGGATAAGAAAACATAAAAGCTGTCCAGTGAAAACTGCATGGGGCTCAGCTGGAAAAAATCACCTATATGAGGTGTTAGGATTTTACATGACAGCTAATATTTTTAGGAGATAATAATAAAGGTAACATTTACTTAGTTTCGGTCTGGAAACAGAAACTCTAAGTGTTAACATGGGAATAGCACCTATAAAATGGTAACAACTAGCAACAGAGCTGGAGGTGAATTCAGACGGCTTGGTCAGGAGCTGGAGCAGACAATGCACTCAAGTAAAGCAGAAACAGGGCAGGAAACATGACAAAATGCAGGGAGGCCTGGCAGAACTGCAACCAGGGTAGCGGCAAGAAAATCAGGATGGGCATGGGATAGAGGGAGGAATGGACACATTGTCCAGAAATAGCAGAAGGCTTTAAAATCTGAGCATCTGTTTGGGAAAGGAAAAAGGGTAAGCCAAGCCCTCCATGCACTGTTTGTGACTTATATTCCCATAGCACTCATAAACATGTGCAGAGGCACCCCAGTAAGAAGAAGCAGGCTCTCTAGGGTAAGGACCGCCATGGGTGATGACCCTGGAGAAGACAAATGTGGAGGGACTGATGCAGTCTCACCCTGGTAAGGCCATGAGCAAGGACGGTGATGAGGACAGGACGCCTGGAGTCAACCAACCTCTACCTGTCTGTGGTAAAAGGTGGGTAAAAGATCATTATCTCCTGGACTCCTGCAAACAGGTTAACCAGCAATGAGCCTGGCAGTACCTGGGTTTGAGTGTGCATGACAGAAAAATTTTTAAAAACTTTGCTAGATGGAGAACAGGCTCTCATTGACTGGCTCCTGTCCAACTGGTGCACCAAGGGGAGGGAACCAGAGGCAGTGTTTCACTAGGAAGTTTTCAGCTAATCATTTATTCATTTATTCCCTAGAAAATGCAGTTTCAGGGCAGCTGAAACCATTTGTGAAATGTAGGTCAACCCCTCTCAATAGTTTTCACCATTATCAAAAACGGCTGGCGCCTCCAAAGTATCAAGAAGATTTTTGTCTGTTAAACCCATCATGTCACTGCCCAAAGCACTTTCAGAAACTATTAACGAAAGGCAAGAGATAAGAGGAGTAGATGCAGAAAATGAGAGGACACATACAATATATTTGCTGTTGTTATGTTAAACTTTTTGCATTTATTTATTTATTTTTATTTTTTATTTATTGTGACCATGTCCTCTGCTGTGCCAAAGGGTAGAATTTAAAGCCCAACCTGTGATTTACTTGGTATGACATCTGAAGGAGTGACTTGGTTTTAATTCTTGGTTCTTCTTCAGTTGCTGTAAAATACTTGGATATTAATTGTAAGAAATACAGGAGACCCCGGCTGTCTAATCGCTTAGGTGTGTCTTCCTACTAAGGTTGTAAGAGACCTTTCCCCAAAGGAAAGGTTCAGCCCAGATGTTCCTAGCCGCAAGGATCTGTGGGGGAGCTGAGCAACTCCTGGTGAGGAGGAAATGCTCCAGCCCCACAAGTACCACACCATCATCCTCCCTTCGCCTTGTGGCATTTCTAAAAGTCTTGGCTCAACCCAAAGTAACTTTTTTTTTTAATTTGGATTTCTTGAGCTTCAGTGAAACAATAATGATAATCATCATCATCACTAAACAGGAGCCCAAACATTTTTATTTCTGTTTCAATTACCAAACTGAAGTAAAAAAGCTTTTTCTGCTCAGCCTCACAGTAGATGATTATGAGCTGGACAGCATTGGTACAGATTTCCAGACCATTATGCTTCTTAAATTGACAAGTATTTTAACTCATAAAAAGCTGCCTACAGTATTTGAAAAAAGCAAACCAGAAGAGTTGTGTGTTAACTCTATTCAGCTGTAACATATTTAGGCAACACTCAGACTCCTACTGACATGTGTCAGGTAACATAGATCTTAACCGAATCCCCCGGCTAACCTCAGTCAGCCCTAATTAGCGGGGCCAGGGATAGAAAACATTCTGTGTGATGACAGCGACACGTCTCAACCCAGTCACCTTTCCTCAAACACGTCCCGGGGAAGGAACAAAAACCTCAACCAAAGCTCTTCATATTGAATTAACTGAAATGTAAGCAACGAGTAGGTCAAAAGGAAGAGACTTATTTAAAAAATTCCCTCTTGCATTCAGTAATCAGTTTCACATGCAAAGCCATTTGCAAGAGACTGTGTGGAATTCATTAAACAATTAAAATGTGCAGGGGGTAACTGAAACAGTATCCTTCAGAAAGCAGAGTGCACCTTATTACAGAGGTTTCCTTCCTGACCTTAAAGCCTGCCTCAAAACCAATGGGAAATTCACCGTTATTAAATTCCCTGTGCAAAAAGCAGTGTGCGGGTCCATACTGAGAAGGCTCCTGGGGAAGGGTCATCTCGGATGCTGTGTGGGGAGGGTGACAACAGGGCCACACATTCCCCCACTGCCCTACAGAAAGACAGGAGGGTTTTTCCTCCAGAGGTAGTCTTGCAAGACAGGAAAAGAAACACAAGAAGCATTAAAGTCAGCCACTGCTCTTTCATTTGTTGGCAGCGGTGGCTGAGCAGAAGTCTGCTTGCTCTCTGCTCTTTAAGACTGCCTATGACCCTCTTTAACAATTTATTTTTTTTAAGAAAGTGCCCATGTACTCTCACTTTTTAACAGGAAAATGGAAAACTCATGTGAAATGAAATACCACATCCTATTTGAGAATCCATTTATTTCACTTCCATTTTGTCTCCCAAAAGGAGTTTCAGCACATACTTGGGTAGGGCAGAAAGGGACCTGTTCACTCCAGTCTGCCTCTGTCCACGTTATAAACCCTGGTTTCAAATGTATGGAAATAAAACTTCCCACCATTACAACTCAAGTATGCTCCTCTGAAGTCATCTGAGGACACAGGGGAAACCCATTACGAAAATGAGGTCTCCACCAGGGAGGAAGTCACCAAAAGTTCATCACAAAGATGTAGCTGTTGCTACAGCACGGGACACTAAATTACTGCCCAGGTCCCAGCGGCAGTATGACTTAGAAAACTGGAGGGGAAAAAAACCCCAGTGTCCCCCAAATACTAGTTCCTTCCTACCCCAGCTGACCCCCGCCCACCAGGAAGAGGTGATACCAGCAAAGCTTTCTGAGATGTCGGCTTTCCATGTGCTCTGCAGCCTATCCAAATCCTACAGCAACTCACCTCGTTTGATGTAGAGCTGCAGAAATGCGGCAGAAAGGCTGCCACGGAAATATTTTGTTTCATTTGCAGGTGTCCTACATGATAAGAAAGTTTGCGCGGTAAAGGAATGAAGTAAGAATATACATTACCCATGGCTCAGACAGCTGAGCCTTTGAAAATGAAATCTAATTATTTTACCATTTATTTAGACAGATTATGTTATAGCTTTCTGATCTCACTTTGCGATTAATATGTATATGCTTAGAGCAGAAATGATGAAGGCAAATTCCAACCTGTTTTGGGAAGACACTTCAAATTAGGCAACATGTAAGGGAGAGGATGATAGCTGGTTCCACTTGCACTTTTAATTAAAACACAGTAGTCTAGATAACAGAAAACTGAGATGGGGCAGAGAAGAAAGAGGAGGGAAATAAATCCTAGAAATAGCATAATTGTACTACAGCACTTAAAAACCCCTACTTAAAAGTGGGAGGAACCCAGAAAATAAGCAATTTCTGCCTGTTTTCTTGTATCTATCTTGAACTAGTGCATTTATAGCCTTTTTTAACGTTATCTGAAGTCAGTTTGCAGTCTTAGATCTTTTTTAACCTTTGGTTCTTCCAACCAACAAATGCAAAGTATAGGTCTAACAGAGACATCTCCAGCACCCTCCTTGCAGTGCAGTCTTGGCCGCAGCTGTGGACTTGGCTGCTTTTGACAATGAGCATTTCTGATCCTGATGCTGGCTGGGAAAGCGCAATGAAGAGCCCACAAAGGGCCACTTCCAGCAGGGGTGGATATTTAGGTGGAAATCCCTGTTCACCATCTCTCCGAGCAGACTGCATTAACTCCTGTGACTGAGCATCCAGAAACCTCCAGCTTTTAAATGACATGGCAGAACCACATAGCAACCTTGAGGCTGTTTTTCTTTGACAAAGTAACAGGGACAATGCCAGCATATGGCAAATACCTCTCCAAAAGCCAACAGCGGCCCTAGACAGGCAAAAAACCATTAGGTGGCCATCCCACCTCTGACAGGAAACACCTCTCTTAAATAAGGCCACCGCTACCATCTGTAGGCTCCCAGACCGGAGTGGCAGTGGGGGTACAGATGGTAACACTTTTGGTTCACAGTTTTGGAGGAGGATGAATGAACAGGTTGGGTCACCTACTTAATCTGGCTTTGGCTTGTAACATCTTACTGCATGAAAGACTTTCTGGGGCAGGATAAATACAACATGCAGGCAGTAATACTGTGTGGCCTCAAAAGAAAGCTTCTACCTGGTATTTGCTTAAGATCCTTTCCCCAGATTGACACTACATTAGATGAACCACTGTTAACCTCAGCTTTGCAATTACCTCCACTACATTTTACCGTTTTTATATATCTCACGCAATATTAAAAACTCCTGGTGTCACAAATGCAAAGTACTGGGTGTGAGAGAGACTGAAACATACAGCAGAAGGCGGTGAAGATGCTCAGCATTAAATATGGAATAAGAAAGAGGGGCTTCTGAAACAAAGGACACCAAGGGAGTAATGGATTAACCAAACCTGCCTCAGAAGCATCTCCAGGCAATTTTGACTGTCAGGTCATTAACTGGATGAACACATAACTGATAAGCTGTAGGTTGTGCTCTACTTGAGAGCAATAAGCTCCTTTAAATGAAATTAATATTTAACACATATAAAAGCATTTGTCATTTGCAAAGCACTATACAGAGTAACTGATGGATGCCATAATGACTCCCAACTCCCAGACTAGGGAATGCAATTCTGGAGGGATAAATATCTGGCCCATGTCCAAATCAAGATTCACTGACAGAGCTATTATTCTAGCTCAAAATTAGGTTCCTAAGTTTCTGGCCCTTCTAGATTACACTGCTTTGTAGCCTTCAATGGGTAGAAGCACAACACACAGACAGAGCTTGAGGACAGGAAAAGACAACACAGGATGACACTTCTGGCTCATATCTGCCAATTGTCACATCCCTACCCTGAGCTACCGTCCACACCAAGAGGTGCAGTTAAGTGGGTAAAACACAAAGAACAGCAGTATTAAATATTTGATTGGTGTCTATCAACCAGCCCTCTCCCTTTGTTTTAAGAAATTCATCTTGGGGAATTTACTGACCTCCATAATTTGTTAGGTCTTTCAATATACTTTTAAATATATATATATATATATGTATCAAGATTTTTTTTTAAAGGGCTACAGTAAGTTCTGTTGTAGAGGATCCTTAACATATGAGAGCATTTTTCTGAAATGTGACAGATTTTTTCTCATGCTACAGCACTAACTTTCCATGAATCAGCCACTGAACTTTGTTATTACCCCAAATTACTGAAGGAGAACTTCACTTTCAGCCTCCTACATGGTTTCCTGAGATGTCTCCAGAGACAGACCCTCATTCTTCCTGCCCAACTAACTCCCTTCGTATATGCTTTTTCTCCCCGGGGAGAAAGCATACTGAAATTCACATAGTTTCTCTTGGCTGGACACAGCAACCTTTTGCTGTAGTTGAACTTTATGCATATGGAAAGCAGAGACTCCCCTGGGGATCTACCATGTGTTGCCACAGGCCAGAGTGGGCTGCACCAGAGAGGCACCTGCAGTTGCATCCTCAACACACACAGTATGATGACAATACCACCTAGGAAGGATGTAAAGTCCATTTAAGGTACGTAAATGCATGCGTCACTCCAGATGCACTTGTTCCCTGAAATATCTGTGCTTTCTAAACTGCTCCCTGAAATATTTGTGCTTCCTAACTCACTTGTGTTTCAACTGACCCAATGGTCTCATCATCATAGCTTTGTCATTTGAGGATTCATCCTTTTAGGAGCATTATTCTCATCAATATTACATTCTGCCTGGGAAGTCTAACCATGTTAGAAGCAGACAAAGTGATTATTGATGACAGTCAATACAACTTCAATGTATTTCAGCAGTGTAAGTAGAAAAAAATGCATACAAAATTTATACCGGACATTATTCAATAGCTATTCAGAACTTGCAATGCAGAGAAATCTGACAAGGAATAAAACATGATGGCTTCTATATGCTAGTATTTTGATATTTCAACAGAGTCCAAGTTTAGCAAAAAAGTGAAACTTCCTAAAAGAATGTATTATTCACAGCATTTGTTTGCGTAAGTGGAAGTCTAACATAAGTCTCCCCTTCTGCTCCATCTTATATTCTCATAAAGCTCAGCCTGCTAGACAAGATTTCCATAGAAATCTTATTTGGTAAAATTTGCTTGATTGTATTCCAAAAAGTGACTCACATTTTGTAACCAAGTGGCAAAAGCTGAAATGAGTTTGACTCTTTCCACTAAAGCCAGTATTAATCATTCTTCTAGCTTAATGGTTCGTATGCTATTCTTGACAGACAAAACTGGGACCACAGGTCAAGAAGTGACAGTTTAATAGTCACAAAGTATGTGGCCAGATAGCTATTACCAGTCTGAAGGAAACAACGCAGGACTTGGTCAGTGAAATTAAAAGATACTCAACAGCATGACTCTTAAGTTGCTGTAAGGGTAATAAAATCACAGCTCCTATGTTAGCATAGAAAAATTTGGCCCATCCGTCCCAAAAGTAGGCTCCTGGCAACATCCCAACAGGG
>NW_010189676.1:0-1269 GCF_000695765.1 Mesitornis unicolor | reverse complement strand
TCCCTACAGAAAAACACCAGCAACTTTCTGTCGGTAACATTCCAACACAGTTATGATGCACAGACATCATGAAGTAATCTCACGATGGTCAGTATTACTGTTTGGACAGTGACTCAATGCAAGTCTCAACTCAGCAGTGCATGAAGGAAAAAACAAGCCCTATGGGATCAAATCCTTCTTTGTTTATGAGCTTTGCTGCCCATAATTCATTTTCTGCATTCTGTTGTGGCATGTGCTGACATAAAATTAATCCAAAGTCTCTGGCTGTTCCAGGGACTGCTCATGATCCCTCACCCAGCTCACATCTGTGCAATGTCTTCAACCTCCAGAGAAAACAACAGAAGCATCTCTGTGCTTGGCACTGGTAAAATATCACACCATTCATATTTTCGCTTAAATAAGGAATCTAATTTCAAATATTTTCCTCTAGTCAGGAGGAAAAAATGAAGACAAAATGTAATTTACCTCTACTTCACAGGCATATTCCGATCCATCCAGGAGTGTCACTTTGCACTGCATATTTTTCGGTTTCTTGACAATCTTTAGAGGAGACTTGGAAAGTTTGCTAGATGATGATTTTTGAGAGAGCTTGTCGTCCTCTAGCTGCTGGTATTCCAGCTGTTTTGCACTTGCAGCTGCAAACTCCTGTTCTTTGTCTGTGCCCTATAAAAAGGAAGACAGACGCATTTTGAAGTGAGATAAACCGAACGTGCAATGTAGTACACTACACACCCTGCACCCAAGCATCTAAGTGAGCCTAGTGTGGAGCCTGGATGAGAAAGCCCCTGATGCAGGAGAGAGTCTTCTTTATCTATTGAGAAGATTTCCTATATTCCCATATTCCTCCCTGCTCTCCCTTCTCACTCCAAAATGTGCAGGACACACATGAAGGAGGGTGTCCTGGGTTAGTGGGACAGAATTTTCAAGTCAGTTTTCTGTTGAGGAAAACTGTGATTTTGTAAGGACTACAACACTCTCTCTCACGGGAATGAAGTTGATAAAAACTTTTTTTTATAGGTTTCAGCTAATACTGGTATGCAGGTTGCCATTGTGCTCAAGGTCTTCAAGGTCTTGAGATAAACAGATGCAAAGGCTGGGGGGAACAGAAACCTAGGGGAGTCAACCCCAAGGCATTCCCAGGCTGACCAGTTAATACTGTTCATACTACAAACATCACATTCACTATAAATTGGGGGAGTTTACTGGGGACAGTCCCCCTTCCTGCCTTCTTTTTCTCCCCCTCCTGCTCCCTCTTCTGTGGCTGACATC
>NW_010189675.1:0-9139 GCF_000695765.1 Mesitornis unicolor | reverse complement strand
CGTTCTGTGATTCTGTGATTCTGTGAGAAGGTTGGGAAGGATACAACACAAACCAAGAAAAGGAGTCTTTTAGAAAATTAAGAATAAAAAGAAAATTGGAAAAAATAAATTATGTTTAAAAGCTAATAGGTCCAAAGCTTCCAGAAAATTATTTTACTGTATTTCACTGTGAAGAAAATTGTAAAGAAACCTTTCCTTCCATTGGAATTAAAAAAACAACAACAGCCAAACAAAACAACCAAACCAAACCAAACCAAAAATAAAAATATTTTCACTAATAAACAACTTGGATACATATAATAAATATATGACAGTATAAATATGTGAATTACTAGTTTTGGGAGTTTTCACTTGATTCTGTAAAAGATGTACCACTAGTAGATAATATTTATATATACAAGACTTTGAATATTATAACCTTTACCCTTCACTGATTTCCTTAATGTGTTTCTTCTGATTATGTGTTTTTTAATTCAAAGACATGTTTATTCCAAGCCATTCTTATCTTTTTGAATCTTTGCTTCACATAGTTTATATCACATTTCTTAGGCTTTTTTGTTCATAGACCTATGTGCCAGATGTTCTAGGGCACCTTTCCATTGTCTCTGTTGATGTATTCTGTGCATTCATTTCAACAGACAGCTGACTTCTGAAAGTGTATATTATATGCAAGAATCATTAAACATATCTTCTTACTCACAGATTCAGAAGGACGTTTGAGTATTTGATACCCTAATTAAGAAATGGATGCGATAAATGCACTTAGACTTTGCCATCAGTAAGTTATACCATTTAACCAAACTTCAAAAGAAATTATTTTCCTTATACTCATTCCATACAGTGTGCAACCCTTGTATTTTACCTTGAGATACAGGCTGAAATAAAATATGCCTGCTGATATTGCTGTTTCACATAGTTTAATATAGCTACAGAACTCTTGAATGTATTTGAATGTCATGGGAATATTGGAGGAGTTTGAACAATTACTTCTTTATATATAAATTAGGGAAATTTTCATCGCAGTTAATATGTGATATCCACACTCTGCCCTGTGGAGGACTCTATGCTACAGTAGGTGGATATACCCTGAAGGAAGCTGCAGACTATGGAGAGACCATGCTGGAGCAGGTGGGAACTGTGCCCCATGGAGAGGAGCCCACACAGGAGCAGGTTTTCTGCAGGACCTGTGACCCTGTGACGGACCCGTGACCACATGGCAGACCCATACTGGAGCAGTCCATTCCCAAAGGACTGTCCCCTGTGGGAAGTCGGGGGGGAGGGTCTTATTTAATCCAGGTTAAATAGAAAATGTACTGAAAGGAAATGTATTCTATATAGAGGTAGGTATTCAGCCAGTTGTGTGGGGATTAAATTCAGCTACTCCAGAATATAAGCAAACAAAATCCTTATTTGAAGGGAATTGCAGTTTGTCAAAGTGACATTCATTCTGTCATAATTTAAATCCAAGGAACTGACAAATTAAAGATCATTTTTAGGGTACTTTTATACCCACACACCACAGTTTCCCTGCCAGATTGAAACTGCAATAGCTACTTCACTCTGCGTCTACCAGATAAGGAAACAAAGTGTGTATATTCAGCCTTTTCTGCTACGTAAAACGATTCCTTAGTTAGGCTCCCATGCTTCCTCTCCAGTCCCAAATGCATATTGCATTGTTTCCTTAAGCTATACATATATATTAACTATGAACACAAATTCTTAATTGTGTAGAAGAAGATTTAAAATTATGTTTAAGCTTTGAGGGGTTTTGGTAGTTGGTTTTATTTTTTTCGACTGGAGATGGGGTATGGTTTGCAGTACTGCAGAAAGCTGTAAATTAAAATTTGAATGGTAATACATTTTTATTTGTATTAGCAAAAAAACACTAAAGCCTAACATTAATAGTAACTATTAAAAAAAAACCAAACCACAAAAGCCCAAACAAACAAACAAACTTTGCATCCCTTATCAAGTTAAGTAAAAAGTTAAAATCTAGACTGGTTTCTTATATCTGATGTAAAGGTAATTAGAAGTAGGTTTCTGATACAACCACTATCAGAATCTTGTTTACTTTAGGTTTAAAATTACAATGTCATTTTGCAAACTACATTTCATTGTCATGTGTAATTTGATTCGGCAGTCCCTGTAAAAGAAAATTGTTGATTGAACTTTAAGAACAGTAAAAAAACCCAAACATAACAGCTGTTCGGTATATGTTTGCTACAGAGAATTAATTACAGTTACCAATACATACAGTATGTAATTACTTCTTGTTATAAGTAGCAATAAAGGAAAAACTTATTCTGATGTATGCAATACTCTCATGAATAAAATTTTTTATTATCTATTTAGAATAACAGATTCATTACTGCATGATTAATCAAATAAGCTCAAGTGAATTTAGAATGTTTATGATAACCAGGTGTTTCTCACATGCTACAGTTTGTAAAAAGAGTCTTTTAAACATCTGAGGGTGACTGTGTTGATATCAATGTAAGAAATCCTCCAAATAAAAGTCAGATTACTTGAATCAGCAGGGCTAGTATTGCAAGTTATGTAAAATAAACAGTGAAGAAGAAGCATGTGAGGGAAAAGTCAAATTCACGCACACCTCTCAAAGCCCAGGTGAATGCCATGACCACTGGAACGGCTCTTCTGAAGTAAGACCACATAACATAGCAGAAAAAGATCTTTCATTTGATAAAGGAAGAGACCTGACTTCTGGTCCATACTCCTAGTGCAGTCTTAATCATCTTAAGAACACAGAAAGCAGATATTTTTCCTTCTAGATCAATAGTCCCAGTCAGCAAACTGCAGAATGAAGCTTTCCCTGACTGGTAATTTAAACAAAATACTGTCCATTCTCTGGACTGGAGAGCAAGTAACTTACTCAAAACTGATTATATTTGTGATGTGAAACTCTTTCTTCTCTCAAATGCAGAATGGTCTAATCTATACAAGCCACTGGCAAAAGCCTCTGGACACAGCCTGTTCCCTTCATCTGTCTGGTCTTCTGCTGTGAGAGTATGTGATACAGGTCATAACCTGTAACAGGAATCATCATACAAATAAATGATATGAATAATGGTGGGATGATGCTAAAGCTCTGTTTATTTTCTCTTTTCTTCTGTCACTCTGTACTTTTCAAGAATACTCTATTTGAAAGCAGCCTACAATAATTTGAAGTCCCTTTTTGAAGGTTATAAACTAAGTTTTTATCTGAGAAGTACATTTGTAACTGAATGGTTGGTTAGTATTTACCAGAAAATACTAATCCTCCATTGATTTTGAAATAAAAAATTGCCTTAAATTACCTTTTCTTTAATGAATGATCTGTAGTCTTGAGAATATTCTGAAATGTTAGTTCCAGTTTGGTATATGTCCCTAACGCTGAGCATCTGAAGCTCATAATATCATAGGAAGGATGTAAAGAATCCCAGAGTAATATCAAGGTCTCTGAAGTTCTCAGTTAGCAATGTAGTTCTTCTGAACCAAATCTGTCCTCTGAATTCAGTGAAGCATACAAAATATTTTCAGTGCTTGCTGATACAAATTAAATTACTTTGAGAAAGATGTATAAGATTACTGATGTAATTTACAGGCAATTCATCATATTATTTAATAACAATACAAGCTCAGATTTTCACAGATTCATTACCTCAAACTTACAGACCCATATAATTATCACTGTGCAGATTTCCCTAATGCACGCATAACATTAAGACTGTTGTCATATGTTCTGTTTTTGCTAGGACTGCATTGTAGACATTGAAAGACATTCTTTCTTCCTCTTCGATGCCTTCAATCCCTTCCATTCATGATGGCAGCCCATGTTGGTTCCTGAGGCTTCCTTCTTCCATTGTGTTTTTGTTTGTACTGTCACTGGCTGCTCTTTGTGAGCTGAGTATAGCATTGATTCCCTCATTAGCATTGTTCCTATTCTTGTAACAGTTAATTTGCATTATTATTATTTAAGTTTGGGTTGCTATAGTTATTAAATAGTCTTTATCTCAGCTGACAAGTTCTTTACTTTTACCCTCCTGATTCTTTCCCCATCCCATCGGGAAGTTGGGGGTTGGATGTTGAGTGAGCGAATTGCATGTGTTTAGATATTTACCATGTTAAACCACAGCATCATGCCATAACAGCTATGACCATCTCCAAAAGTTAATCAATTTAAATAAAAATAAAAGAGTTTATCTAGGACATTACTTATTCTCATTGTTGTCCATGCTTTTTTGAAGACATCAGAAAGGTAACAGCTGAATGAATGCTTACAAGTTTAATGGGTACATATTCTCAGCTAAAAGGTCTCATCATCTTAAATGAAATCAAATTAAAATCAAACAAAATGTGAGGAGCAGCATATCGGTTATAGCAATTTAAAAAAATGGTCTTAGAAATTGTGAAGACACTTATTGCTGCTATTATTTCATTGTATGTAGTTAACGAAGACACTAGTATAGAATTCAAATAGTGATACATCTTTTTTCTTGCAGTGTATTTCAAATTAATCCTAAACAATTTTGTAACTTATGTAGTAACTAGCAATGTAAATCAAGAACACTTGCAAAGGAGTGTAGATTTTGTTTTGTGCCATCTTCAAACCACAATGGAGAAAATTTTAAAAGAGAAATTTTAACGTGAGCAGTCTTTCTGACCATATAACACATGCATAGTGTGGACTGGAGGTAGCAAAGAAACTTGCCAAATGTAGGTAAGAAGGAATATCAGTGAAGTGCTTCTAGGGGAAAGACTTTACACGTATTATCAGTCAAGGATGACTGTTAGGCTATAATATCTGAAACTTGTGTTTTATTTTCGTGAACATGAGGAGACTAGCTAGCCATAGATTTAACAGCTAGGGCTGTAGTGCATCACTATCATGAATACAGCAGTAAGGAAAGAGATCTGGAACATTAGATGTAGTCACAGTTATGCATCTTTCTTCCTCTCTAATTAGGCTGAAGATATATTGATCCATTAAGCAGTTTGTTTCCCGCTATTATTAAGACAGACTCTTATCATGCAGGTCTACAAGAATGAAAAATCCTCTTGGCACATGTTTAAATTCATTCACTGAAATATGTTCAGATTATCCTTTAATTTATATCTTAAGTGTAAATAAATGAAATAATGTATTTTTCCTAGTTCTTTAGGCTAGCCAAGATTGCTGAATAACTTGGAAGCCTTTGAAAGTCATTCCAGAGAGTGACTGATGTTCATATTCTCCAGATTAAAGGAAGAGAAATCAGCAGAATAGTCCACTTTCTCTTATCTCTAGATAATATCTCATAAAATTATTATTTTCATTTAAATCACTTCAGGTTTTTAATAGTTACATTGATAAGTCTTTTTCTACTTTAAAGTTTCTTCACAAGAAACAATTTAAAAATAAAAACATCTATGTTGTGCTGTTCTATCAGTTTAAATGACATTCTATGACATAAGCATTTTAAGTCCTTTTTGTCTTTTATAAAGCAGTATGGCAAATATTGCACAGAAATATTTCCTATTATTTACCAATTAGGCTTTAAACATTGTAGAATTTTTCTTATATTCGGAAATAACTGCTAAAAACCATTACAGTTCTGGAAGTTCATGTCAAAAGAGAAATGGATTTATTTCAGATTGCTAGCAGTTCATATCTGATACTATGAGTCCAATAGGTATAAATAAAAACAATTTTACTAAATAGGGTATTAATAGACATTCTTTTAAAACCCAAAACATTAAAATATAAAATCTAAATAAATATAACATAACATAACATAACATAACATAACATAACATAACATACATATTACCATGAATATAAGCCAGTATATTTGTATATTTTAACTATAACTTACATTATATTATTTATATATCATAATAACATGTTATAAATTATATATTGTGCAGTATTATATTTCAGTATCAAAATATTATAAGCCATAACAAGTAAATATTTTAAAGTACTATATTAATATACTGACTATATTTTATTAAATATTGTAATTGATATTGTATATGCTTATTATGTGCTATATATTATATTTATAGCAATAATGGATTAAAATACTTATACAATTATGTAATATGGTAGAACATATGAAATAATATAATATTAAAGTCTGATATATTAAGTGTTCATAGACAATTAGGGATAATTCTTATGTCTAAAAGCAGCTGAGACTAATCCATACACTGCTGTAAAAGGTCTTAATTATACTGCATACATAAAGACTGGAATTTTATTACTGTCATTTTAATCTTGAGTGCAAACCTTTGTGAATTATTGTAAGCCTGGAACTCTTATTTTTAAACTTTCATTGCATTTAAACTATGCTTGTTTCATATTTTCTTACTCATGTTAACATTTCAGTGACTGCTATAAAATATCAGTGAGTTGCTCCCCAGTACACGAAGACCAAGGAAGTCTAAGGAATTAGCAAAGAATATTCTGGATGTGTAAGACATGGCTGCTATAATCAGTATGTGTCTCCAGATGTGCAAACTTCCATCAACTGGAGTCATAGAGGGACATATGTAGCTGGATGTGCCATCCTTGAAATAAAGGGACAAGACAACTCCTAAAACCATAGAAATCTCACAGGCAAGAAAATAGACAGATTTTCTGAGATTTGCAGCATTAGATCAGCAGTGTTATCAAGAAATGAAATAAAAATGGTTGATATAGAGTTTTTGGAGCTATTCTGTAAAAATCTAGGTTATTACACTTGTAAAATGTGTTAGAACATGCTACATAAATAAGAAAGTACATAACTAAACAAGCAAACTCTTTATGTATATAAGAGGAGAGGCAAACTAATCTAAAATCAGTTACAATTCTAAACAATCCATGTTGTCACCCCATGACATTGCAACTTTAAGACACCTGGGTTAGGAGGTCTCCTTTCCCTCAGAGATTATTTACCTTGTAGATTCAAGGGCAAGGGGAGTGGGGAAGTGGTTTCTTAAGGGAGGAAAAATGATGAAAAGAAAAAAAAAAAACTGGCAGATGGGCAGGCGTGGATAAAAGTCACTAGCTTTATCACCCTCCCACCAACATACCAGCTTTAGAGTAACAGAAGCACAACATGGTGATATGATTTGTTGCTGGGTGTGAGGGACTTGGAAAGTGCATCTTTGCTTTCTTGGCAGTAATACACATAAAGTGCATTAAAAAGCACTCCAGAACTATCAGTAGCAACAGATATTTGAGGCCATGTTTTAATAAAGGAGCAGCTCCAGCTTCTGGAATCCTGCTTCCACATGAAAACCCCACAGCCAGATAAGAAAAAATTTGTCTCATATTGAAAAAAAAAACACCTTGACTGCTCAGACTATGTGTAATAGTTTTGGCAGTTGAACTTCTTGCCAGTTGGCTTTACAAAAAGTTATCCCCCATCTGTCCTCTAGAGACAGTATAAAGCTGCTATAACCATACAGTCAGCAGGAGTAGGCTTATACTGTTTGCCTTGGCTGTCTTAACAGTAGCACGTTTCTGTACATGCAGAATCAGAGTTGAATTTGTTGAGTGGAATAATCCTGTCATGGACACATATGGCATAAATGTAGTAGGATCATGGTCTGAGCTGCATTATTGAGTTTATTCCTAGGGTAAGCAAAGTATAATCCTCTTTGGTTTTGCTTCTGTTCCCTTTTGGACATAAAGTTGCAAAACAGATGATGAGGAATTACTGTTCTCTGTCCATCTTCCCTTTTAAAGTGACAGAAGAATTTCTCTTGGACTTCCCTTCACAGTATTTTATGAGAGATTACAGAAGTTGTAAGGGAGCCTGTGACATCAGAAAAATGTTTCTTCTTTTGTATATTTTGTGTCTTCTTTTGTATATTTGGTGTCTTCATCGGTACTTCTTTCTTCTACAGGGCACTTACTCATCTGGGGTGCTCCTGGTCTTTCTAGTCTTTCTCTACCTGCAATTTGAATATTACACTAACACATGAGATTTTAATTTGTGCTAGCAGAACACCAAGTCACAGTAGACAGACTTCTCAGTAATCATCCCAGCCTGGAACAGACAGGAATCTGCCAAAGTCATCAGAGCCAGGGCTTCTCTTATACCGACACTGTTCCATTGAGTGGAACAGAGATACTTAAAATTAACATTTGTGTTACAGTAAAATGAAATTTAGAATTATTATCCCCAGAGCAGAACTAAATTGCACATTAAGAAAATTAATAATAATAGGTAATGCAGAAAAGCCATAGTTAGAATGGCAGTGTACAAGTCACTCATGACATTGTCTAAAATACAGCAGATGCTTCTGGTAGTTCACTTTAAGAAAAATGAATTTATACTAGAATAAATGCATGCAAGGGTTACTAGAACAATGAGATGAGATGAGATGAGATGAGATGAGAGGCTAATAGATCTTTGACTGTTTATGATACATAAGTGTGATCTATACATCTACAAATGATGGAAGATAGCTATCAAAACTAAGAACAATCTTGACACAAGGATAAATGGATATAAAATGCCTATGAATACATTCAGACTTGAAAGGACATTTTCCATCTATCATGTAGTGAAGCTGTTCTATAGCAGATTCAATCTCAGTGAATATCAGCAAAAAACCAGTATCTACTTTCAAGTAAATGTTTGATATATCATGAAAATAATTACACAATGGGATTGTCTTCAAAAGCACAGAACTGAGTCAGTGATCCACAAGTATTATTAGTACTATATTTCTATAAACCAATTTTAAGATTTAACTGAGATTCCTGAAGCACAGAAGAAGGATTCTCATGCAGATTGCAAAAAAGAGAAGAAAAAGGAGAAAGGTCAGTTCCACTGAGAACAAAAATGAGTATCTGTATAAAAACTTGGTGGATAAGTATTTGGCTGGATGGCTGCACTCAAAGAGTGGTGGTTAGTGTCTCAATGTCCAAACAGAGACCAGTGACGAGTGGTGTTCCTCAGGAATCAGTACTGGGACCAGTGTAGTTTAACATCTTTGTCAGCAACATGGATAGTGGGATAAAGCTCACCCTCAACAAGTGTGTCAATGACACCAAGCTGGGTGGGTGGGGTCAACACACTGGAGTGGAGGGATGCCATCAAAAGGGACCTGGACAGGACTGAGAGATGGGCCCATGCTGTCGTGGTTTAGGCCCAGTGCATAA
>NW_010189674.1:18018-20581 GCF_000695765.1 Mesitornis unicolor | reverse complement strand
GCTCCTGCAGGCCCCGCCACGCCGTGGGTGGAGCTGCCCAGCTTTGTCCCACCCACCCGGTGGCCAGCAGCCAATAGCAGCGCGAGGCTCTGCCGGCGAGGCCGTGCTGGCGGCCAATAGGAAGACGCGTTAGTGGAGCTGGGCGGAGCGCAAGGTGTTCCCGCACTGGGAGGGGCGGAAGGCCCAGATCCGGTGCGGCCGCCTCTGCCGGCGGAGCGACTCAGCTTTCCCCATCTCGTTTCCTCGGCGATGGGCTTGACTGAGGCGAGGCAGAAGGCGGTAATAAGGCACTGATTTAATCGCCGTCCAGTCGTCCTTTCATAACCCCCAAACCTCGACCCGTGAGGACACGCAAAATGATCAGAAATACTCTAATGCACCTGAATTCACGTTTAAATCATTGCTGAGTACGATTATATTTATTGTAAGCTTTTCTTATCTTCCCCCTGGGAACTAAAGCAAGGGTCTGTGATTTTTTGTGTCGTCCATAGCATGCATAAAGAACCTGTACTTGAATGTAAACAGCTATGTAACAAGGTTTAATGTGGTGACTGACTGGTGTGTTTGCTTCTTACTCCACTTCTTCCAGAAATGAGAGATTTCCAACATTCCCTGTTGAGGCAAACACTGCCCTGGTGTGAACCCGAGCTGAACCCAGGAGTTGCCACCTCCAGGCACAGCCTTTCGCAGTGGCTGTGCACGTTTATTTTGGCAGCGCTGGACAGTTTGCAAGGGGTGAAGATGCAGCCGGGGCCAGGCTTGCTCCACCTTCCTGGGTAAGGGTGCAAGGCTGCAAGTGGCAGTTGTCTTAAGCAAATGGAGGATCTAATAAAAGCAGAACAGGAATTCCACATGGAACAAAACGGTGAATTTATTAAGAGTTCACCCACCACCCTCACACTTGGACACACTTAAGGCTGTTTAGAAATACCACAAATGAATAAAAAAACCCCACACAGCTAAAGCCAACCTATTTTCTGACTGCAGGATAGAGGGCATTGAACCCCCCCTGTGCCACCGTTGCTGGGAACACCAGAAGCACCAGGAGCTGTAGATGGCTGCAGAACAGAGAGCAGCTCCCTTGAGTTTCCTTCCAACAGCCCCAGCACATGTCCAACACCACTGACTTACAGCTGGGCCTTGGCACTTTCCTCCTTAGCAGCTGAATTTCCCAGATGGACACTTTCCAAATTTCCCAGATGTCCTCTTTTCCTCATACAGTTTCTGATCCTTTAAAGTTGTGCCCAAACTATTCTGTGCCTTGACAACAGCATTGGATTTACCTCATGGCTCTCACTTTTCCACGTTTGTGTCCAGTTCTGGGCCCCTCAGTTCAAGAAGGACAGGAACTGCTGGAGAGAGTCCAGCGTAGGGCTACAAAGATGATCAAGGGAGTGGAGCATCTCCCTTCTGAGGAGCGGCTGAGGGAGCTGGGGCTCTTTAGTTTGCAGAAGAGGAGACTGAGGGGAGACCTCATTCATGGTTATAAATATTTAAAGGGTGAGTGTCACGAGGATGGAGCCAGGCTCTTCTCGGTGACAAACAATGATAGGACAAGGGGTAACGGACACAAACTGGAACACAGGAGGTTCCACTTCAATTGGAGAAGAAACTTCTTCTCAGTGAGGGTGACAGAGCCCTGGCCCAGGCTGCCCAGAGAGGTTGTGGAGTCTCCTTCTCTGCAGACATTCAAAACCCGCCTGGACGCCTTCCTGTGCAACCTCATCTGGGTGTTCCTGCTCCGGCAGGGGGATTGGACTGGATGAGCTTTGGAGGTCCCTTCCAATCCCTAACGTTCTGGGATTCTGTGATTCTGTGTTTCTCAGCAGCATTTTTCCCCCACATTCAGCCTTTTTTTTGCCGCTTTTCATTTCCTCACGCCTGAGAGAGAGGTTTGATCAGCCCGTAATCCAGGCACCGTGTGAGGCAATCACGCGCCACATTAATGATGTGCTGCTTCTTGGGGTCATCCTCTTGCTTGCCGATGTACGTCAGGATCTCGAGCAGCTCCGTCTCCACCAGCTTCTTGGCCAGCTCTTTGTCAGCACTGATTAAGTTGAAAGTGATCACCAGCCCTCGGTGCTGCACTTCCACATTGTCATGCAGGCAGAGCTTCTGCAGGATTTCCAGCCACTGGGTGGTCTTCAAGGGAGAGAGAGAGCGTTAATATTGATCTGGATAATACCTCAACCAAGCACACGAGCTGGGCAAGGCATTTCTCAGCAGAGGGACTCACCTCTCGATATTAATGTCAGATACGGTTATTTAATTCTTTAACTAAGGAGACCTGACTCCAAACTTTCGAGCCCAATTTTTGTCACACTAAAGTCAGAGGCTTTCGTGGCGCTAGCACCACGTGAAACAGGTTTCACGTTTAGGTCGCTGCGTAATCCATGTCCACACTGCCGATCATCAGACTCAGTCTTACCACTTCAGTCATCTTGGAGCAGAGTTTCTTCTGTGCTGCCGTTAGCATGGCCAGGGCTCCTGCCGCTGCAACCTGGACTTTCTCATCCTCCTCACCACACAGCAACACCACCAACTTCAGCCGGTCGTTCCCATC
>NW_010189674.1:7389-17987 GCF_000695765.1 Mesitornis unicolor | reverse complement strand
CCGCTTTTGGACCTGAAAAAAACCACAACCCCATGGTATCCATAAACACCACATTTAGTCCTCATGGCAGGGGCTCACAAACGGGTGCACGGAGCCGAGTGTGAGGCACCCCGCGAGTTACCTCCTTGTTGACCACCAGGTTGCACATGCACTCGGTGGCTGCCTGCCGGAGCTGGTCGTGATTCTCAAACATGTAGTTCTCAATATCTGGCAGGGCCTTCTCTTTGACTATCTTCATCCTGCGTTCAACAGCAGTCAGGTGAAATACATCACTGGACAAGCAATAACCAACTCATGAAATATTCACTGCAGACAGGGAAGGGCTTGAAACAAATCATTGTTCACAGCACTGGAGATCCTGACGTGTTTTATCCCCTAACTAATACAGATGGGATTCATGGCTTTCCTCTTTCTGGAGGAAAATGTGCCACCCTCCTCTTCCTGGCTGATTTAATGAACATTTTATCTCTGAGACCTCTGTCACTCTGCCAAAGGCAGCTCAGACTGAACGCTCTTCATATTTTCAAGAAAAGTGCTGAACTGAAATTTGCGTGTACTTCTAGGGAAGAAAGAGCGACAAAAATCAGTTAAACTCACCGGAGTTTGTCACTTCTTCCTGAAAAGTTGGTGAGACCCAAGAGAGCCTCATAATTCTGGAGGCCGTCTCGCTCGGTGTTCAGGAGGCTGATGAGCGGCCTCACCACCTCGTACACCTGAGGAGAGAGGGCACGGCGCTGCTTTTCCAGCCTTCACATCTCGGCAGTTTGCACTTGCTAAAGGAATTACCAGCTGGGGTTGGTTTGTTTGGTTGGGGTTTTTTATTTGTTTGGTTGCTTTTGGGGTGTTTGTTTGTTTTGTGGATGTTTGTGGGGTTTTGGGGGTTGGTTTGTTTGATTTTGGGTTTTCATTTGTTTGTCTGAGGTTTTTTTTGCTTGTTTTTCTCGTTAAAGCTTACCCTCTCCCCTGGAAATGCTATGTCTGGGTTGGAGATCGCAGCGATTTTGGCCAGAGCGTGAGAAGCCTTTATCTTGCCAACTTCTGTGCCTTCCACAGCCAGAGGAATCAGGGCCTGGTGACACATGGGACAGCATTCAGTGCCTCTGAGGAGACTCACAGGATTGCCCCAATACACCAAAATAAGTTAAAAATATACTAAAGCTGTGTCTGTCGAAATGGGTCTGGGGTGCAGCACACAGTGATGTCTTGCTTTTCTTCTCAAATAGGCACCACACCAGAGCTTGTAGCCCACACCCAGTTGTTCCAAGAAGACCAAATCAGCTCATGCTTTTCTGTCACCTCCCCTCACTGTAAACCCATTGCAGGCTCTGGACAGACTTTAATGGCACATCAGGGTGGGCTGCAGACAGAGAAGTAATCACCTTTCCACCGCCTTGAGCGACGATGGTCCCGCGGTCCTTGGGGTCTTCACACAAGGCAAGAAACACCCTGCAGAAGCACAGCATCACTCAGTGAAACAGCCACGGGGGAAGGCAATAACCCCCGTCCTGTATGCAAGGGGGCTGAAGTTTCGCAGGGGTGCCAGGTCCCCCAGGTAAATTCCAGCCGTTGAACCCAGAATGCACCACCCCACGAAGCAAGGAGCCTGCCCAGGTGCCCATCTCAGCGGCACAGGGGCTGGGCATTGCTCCTGGCTCCCACAGCAGCAGTGAAGGCACCTGGCGATGAGCTCCTTGCTCTGCTCCGTCAGGATGGCGCTGTCTGCCTTCACCATGCAGGCCAAGGCGGAGACAACGCCGGCTTTCAGCAACCGCTTCACCCGCTTCACCACAAAATCCTTCTTGTCCTGAAAGAGGAGGACATTGGAAAGGGATCAGCCCCGGGCGTTTGCCATCCTGATAACTACAGCCACCCCTGAGTGGAGAGCAAAGCAACCTCAGCCTCAGAGGTGGGAGACACAACGTTTGTGATGATGGCTACAGAAAGAAATTTGCTTCCTGGCTGTAGACAACCCACCTTCGGGTGCTCCTCCGGCACGTGCTGCTTGGAGAATTTGGCCAGTTGCACCAGCTCGGGGACCAGCTCCTTGGTGTCGTAGCTGTTGGTGCAGTTCACCAGCACAGAGGCCACAGAATACAAGACAGTCTTGTCGCTTGTCTGCGCAGAAAAAGAAAAGCTTATGTGAGGGTGAGGGGCATACAGCAAGGAAACAGGTCCCTTGGGACTGCCATCCTGGTGGTTTGCACTAACTGAAGTGTTATCTCCAGCTTTATATAGCCCGTGGCAGGGAAAAACCAAAGTTTTTATGGTCAAACAGGATGTTTGATGTCATCAGATGCTGTCAACACCGCGATGCCTTTGGTTCTCATGCAGTGGCTGAGGGTAAAGGTAAGAGCAACCTTCCTCAGCCGTGGGAGAAGAGCAGGATAATAACAACCTTGAGCTGTCTCCATGGCACGGGCAAAACTGCACCTTTGCTAAACCAGAGGTGAGGGGTTGGGGTCGCAGCTCCTGGGAGACCTCAGTGCTACCAAAGGAGTGAGGGAAGAAGGTAAGGAGACAGACCTTGGCCAACTCAAACATAGCCTGAAGGGCTGGCTCATCTTCAACGAAGTCGTCTTTCACGTCTGCATCAAGGGTGAGGTACGACAGCCCTTCCACAGCCCACTTCCTGGTCCGGGCATCAATGCTGGTGTTGCACAACCATCTGGAAGAGACAAAGACATTCACGTTGCCATCTCGGGAGCCAGGGCTGATTTCTCTGGGAAAAGAGGAGGGAAACCCCAGACGTTTCAGGCCTGAATGTGCGCTCAGGTTTTGCTGCAAGCTCCTAAAGACTCTGGGTGCTTCCCTTGAGACATGACCTCCCTCCCGTGGCCCAATTTAGGGGATCGAAATGCTGCAGGGACAGCCAGACCAGGCCTCAGCACTGTCTGCCTTCACCATCACCTGAAACACGCGATGCTTTGCTACCTGGTGCAACGATCACCCATTCACTCGCTTCCTAACTGGATCCCACACCTCCTTGGTTGGTCCACCTGGTAAATTCACCTTCATAAAGTATCGGTTCATGTTCTAGATAGCACATGGGGAGCGAGTGAGGGAGAAGGCTTCTCTGGTTATGGAGGCAGGAGGAGTATGTGGCTGCTTATAAAGGAAGGCAATGCACGGGCAGGATCTCTGGGGAGAGGATCACGTTGTGTTTTGCAAAGTATGGAACAACAGAAGGGAGAAGTCAGATCACTCACTTTCGGCACTGCTTGGCTAACTTCTCCGTGGAGCCCTCAGCAAACTGCCGCAGTCCATAATCGGTGCCTCCTGCTGAGCCCAGCTTGCAGAGACCCTGAGGAGGATGAAGAGGACACATCAGTGAGAAAGGCTCTTTAATCCTCTAGTACTGCTGCCCCAAAGCAGCCCAATCCCATATCTAAAGTCTGAACTCAGGTCCAATAAAGAGGAAGCATCCTAATACCCAGTAGATTGTTCAGCTTGTGGCACTGCAAAGTGAGGTTTTGTGCTCTTATTTGATGTCTTTAATGGAAAAAACAGTTTTGCCTTCAAAGTTACCAATAATCCATGTGCTCTCCCACTCTGCCATCTCCCCTTTCCTTGTAGGGGAACCCATTCCCCAGCTGAGTTGAGTGAACCCAACACATTCCCAGGACCTCCCTCCTCTCCAGATCCAGGGTTAAGCTGGTGAGCAAGGCAGGCGATAGAGGCAGGGGCTGCAATTCTTACCACCAGGGCTCGGATCTTGATCTTCTCATTCTTGGTCTTCTTGTAGATCTCCTTCAGGAGCGTCACTCCGTTGGTGATGATGAAGGTGGCCCGGCTCAGCTTGGTGGAGGCGTGGATGAGGGCTTCCACAGCCACCAGCTGGTCAATCTCCCTCTCGGACCCACACAGGGCAACCATCATCTCCATGATCCCCTTCATGCCAAGCAGCTTGTTGCCCAAGTCAAAGGGCCCCTGCAGGACTCCGGACACCATCTGGATGGCGTGGAGCGTCTTATCCATGTCCTGCGGGTCGATTTTGCTCCTGCGTGGGATAGAGAGAGTCAGCATGGGAGCAGTAACCGCTCACAGTTCTCATTCCCTTGGACAGGGAACGTCCTCCCTCAGACCAGGAACTGAGCTCCACTGCTGACATAGATAGGTATTTGGGACACAGCTGAGCCCAAATTCATGCAAAGGCTGTGATCCAGCAGGTAGGAGTGCAATGCAAGGATCCCAGCTGAAGGATCTCAAGCAAATCACTGTCTCCCAAGGCATCAATTTGGCATCTAAGGGGACTGCAAGTGGCTCATCTTGTTCTTATCACCTCCCGTGTCCCTGGGCCAGCTCAGCCCCCACTCACTTGATGTACTCCTCGCAGATCACCCGGTAGTTGTCACGCTCCGGGTCGCAGCGCAGGTCATCGTAGAGTTTATTTAGGAGGACGGAGGCAGTCAGCTGCGTGTTCTCCGTCAGCGGCAGGCACTCGGGCATCTCAGGAATCTGGCCCACCACTTTCAGTATCTTTTTTAAGCCTGGAAACAATGGAGTGATGCAGCTGTTAGAGGGGAGAAGCTCTGCACAGAATACACCGTGCTGTTTATTGGTTTCTTGCAATAAAATAGCCCAGATTTGTTGGTTTTCAACTGCTTTGCAGCCTAATCACGTAAGTCTTGAACAAAGGCAGCGCTCGGATATCTACTGGGGAGGAGCTCCTCCTGCTGAGATGACAGGTTCGCAGTATCGGGCTCTTATCCAGCTCCCAGGGTGAGATAACCAAAACTGCATTTGGTCCCTGGCTGGATCAGTTATTTTTGTCAGGAGGCATCAAACCTACCGACCTCCAGGGCTGGGGAAAAGTCAGAGACTTCCCAGTGATTCTGGATGTCCTGACCCTCCTTTTGCCAAAGTGCTATTAAATAACTTCCACCAACAGACACGTGCATTGGAATTGGTATAAAAACACACCCTCAAATTCCTCACCCCTTCCTGTTTTAGGAATTACCAGGTTAAGGATCCAGTAAGCTCAGCAGGAGCTAATTTCATACTAATGACTAACAATTTAGCCAAACCAGATCCCCCTAACGTTAGCAAATGCATTGGAATAAACTAACCAGGGAAGTTAAGTCAGTTCTTTAGAAACTGGATAATTCCTGTTCTCATACACAGTTTTGTTCTCTTAATCTTAAAACTGTGTCCTGTTGGTAAGTGTATCCTTGCTCCGGGATTGCACACACCCAAAAAAGCCAGAGAGGATTCATCTGATAGAGAGGATCAGTTCTACAGGTATTCA
Source organism: Mesitornis unicolor (assembly GCF_000695765.1). Taxonomy (NCBI): domain Eukaryota; kingdom Metazoa; phylum Chordata; class Aves; order Mesitornithiformes; family Mesitornithidae; genus Mesitornis; species Mesitornis unicolor. The sequence goes on along the minus strand of NW_010189674.1, from coordinate 12,742 downwards.
GGCAAGAATACACAGCTCCACATCTCCCAAAACAGAACGGGACGGAGGGGAGGGACTCACCATTGTCGATGACAAAGATCGTCCTGCTGTTGTCGTGGTCTTTCAGGTCCTTCCTTGGTATATTCTTGTTGAGGAGGTTGAGAGCTCGGTCTCGTCCCTGCCCAGACACTTTCTTACTGACCAGCATATCCAGCAAGCGCATGGTGATCATCCTCAGATCTTTTTTAGTATCTATACAGAGCAAGGCAGTAGCAGCCAGTTACAAGAAATTCTCTTCGAAAGCAGCTGAAAGCAGCCAAAGCCGTCACAGGGCTGGAATGGAGGTATTCAAGTGAACACCACGAAGGTAAGAGCTGTGCGCAGGTCGTTATCCTGGACAGCTGCAGGATAAAGGCCCCACTTCCCCAAAAAGCAAGGGAGGAGGTGGGCATCCCAGGAGCAGAGCCCCCAGCTCTCCTCCAGCGAGGCTACAGGAGCAGCACCCTGCAGCATTACCCAGCACGACGGCCTCCTCCTTCCCGTGGTGCTCCTCCTTCCCCTGGCCCAGCAGGCAGTCGGTGATGCTCTGCAGGAGGTTGCAGACGGCCAGCGAGATCTCTTCGTTGTCTACCGACATCCACAGGCAGATGCTGTCGATGCCCAGGTAATGGAGAATGGCGGTGGCCTGGCCCCAGAGAGGAGAGAGCAGGGCGGCCATCAGCGAAGGGTTGGAGCCTTTCCCCTCTGTGTGCTTTAGAAAGGGCAGCCTCAACTCATACAAATAAAGTGTTTTCCTGGGTGGATCCTGACTCATCCTTATTTTCATCCTTATTTTCATTTATAATAAGACAACTCCTAAATTCCAGAGTTGCCAGCGATGCTACCGACTATTTCCAGAGGATGTTGAGGTAAGCATGGTTGGGTTTGGAAGGAGTCGTTACCAGAGAAGCCCAAGAGACCTGCAGTGAAGGACGTGGATTTGACCCAGCCATGCTCACCACCACTTGTGGTAACAACTCGGTAAAAGTTTTACTTCACCAGCCCACATGAAGGCACCACAGGGAACACGTACACAGCTTTGACCCCGGAGATCAGCAGCACAGAAACAAGGCAGTTTCAGTAGTCTGTATTAATCCCACTTATTTGTAATTTTTTTTCCCCAGAATTTAAAATTTTACTTGTAGGGTTGACTTTTTTCCCCCAGTGCTCACAAACATCGTGATCTGCTGCAATTTTATAAATGTTTATAAATATTTCAAGGGTGAGTGTCACGAGGATGGAGCCAGGCTCTTCTCGGTGACAAACAATGACAGGACAAGGGGTAACGGACACAAACTGGAACACAGGAGGTTCCACTGAAATTGGAGAAGAAACTTCTTCTCAGTGAGGGTGACAGAGCCCTGGCCCAGGCTGCCCAGAGAGGTTGTGGAGTCTCCTTCTCTGCAGACATTCAAAACCCGCCTGGACGCCTTCCTGTGTAACCTCATCTGGGTGTTCCTGCTCCGGCAGGGGGATTGGACTGGATGAGCTTTGGAGGTCCCTTCCAATCCCTAACGGTCTGGGATTTGTGATTCTGTGATTCTGTGACTCTAATTTTCCACTCCCCCAGGTGCAAGGCAATAGCAGCGAAGGCCCTGAGCACCCACATCTCTTACCCGAGCCTTGTGCCCCGTGCACATTCCTGAAAGCGTCCTCACGGCCGCCAGGATCAGCTCCTCATTTTTGGTTTCGATCAGCTGCAGCAGCAAGCTGACCCCGTTGTTCTGGAAAATCCTCTCGGCACCCGCTTCCTCCCGCCCCAGGACTATGAGGTTGTTGGCAGCCTGGGTGGGAGACACAGGCACAGCCCTGTTAGCAGCCCCCAAAACACCTCCACGCAGTGCTGGGGTGTTCCAGGGGGAGCTGTGGGGTGGGCATCTCCCGAGGGATGGAGGGCTGCAGCTCTGACCCCCAGGGGCAATTTCTCCAGGTCCATCTGGGACTGGATTTGCTCTGCCCAGGAGAAGGGGGTCACTGCTTGGGGGGAAACATGGAGACGGTGGCAGAAGTTGGGTCTGATCCCACCTTTGGTATTTTGGGAGGTTGCTGCACCTTCCCCCAGCGCAAGGGTGATGCCTCAAGGGCTTTTCCCCTCTTGGTGGTGTCTCCCAGTGCAGTTCATCTCCCAGTGCCTTCCCTCATCCCCATCTGGGAGAGGTGGGGAAGGGAACACAGCCTTTTGCTCCTCAGGGCGGCCTCTGACATTAAACAGCAGCAACTTGTCCTGTTCAGCCCAGTGCTCACCTTTTCTCGCTTTTCTTTCTCGCTGTTCTCATCCAGCAGGATCTCAAACATCTTCTGCACCCTCAGGTCCGTGGAGAACTGGATGCGCAGCTGTGCCAACAGAGAACGTGCGGAGCATCAGAGGGAGAAAATCAAAGAGCGATTTTCCTTTACCACTCTAAGGACACCACAGACCCTTCAACCACAGGCAATCTAAGCCGAATAACAAGACAGGGGCCACTTCTCAGCGAGCATCAGTGACCGCAGTTACCTTCTCCTGGATGTCGGCCCCCAGGCGCCTCAGCGTCTCCTGGAAGTTCTTGTTGCGGGGTTCGATGGTGGCACATTTCTGCGCATCTTTGAACGCTTGGTCCAATTTTCCGAGTTTTTCCAGAGCCTGGCTGCGCCGGTACAGGGCTTTGATATCCGAAGTGTTGATGTCGATAGCTGGGAAAGTGACGCAGAACACCGGGCGTCAGAGTTTGCTTCGTGGGAATCCTCTGGGTAAACCGTGATTTGCTCTACAGCAGCTACAGCTCCTTGAGACACAATTAACGCTGTGAGCGAGCCGGTACCCAATTAGCACCAACTGCCCCAACGCACCGAATTGTGCATCTTCTTGTGAACTCCTCCACTAACTCCCTTGACTAACTCGGGTGTTAGCACACATCGAGAAATAAGACCACAGGCCCCAAAAGCAGATGTGTGAGCAGTGCCCAGTAACGCAGCTCTCCTTTCCCAAAACAGCCCCTCCTTACCTCTGGATGCATCTGAGGCCGCCTTGGCGTATTCCTCCTGTTGAACCAGAAGGGAGGAGAGATTCCTTAGCAGTGGAAGAGCAGGGCATGTCCCCACTGCAACCTTTCTGTGCCCACTCACTAACTGAACACCTGGTAAAACCAGCAGCAGGTTCTGGAAGGAAAGATGGGGGCTTGGGTACCCTTTAATGGGGGGCAGGAAGGGGAAAAGGGCAGGGGTGCAGGTGACAGCGTCCGCTGACGGTGATGGGAGCGGGGACTCCCAACGCCTGCCTGTGTTTTGTTCTGGTGTCACTTCTGCGTCAGTGAAAATTCAGGAACATACAAGCAACCTGCTGCAATCCCACAGGAGTCTGGGACCCAAGGTTTGGACTGATGGTCGACACCGAAGCAGAGCAGCAGCTTTACAGCTCCAGGACAAGCCCAGAACAAACCATTTCAGACCGGTTTGCAAACGCCTCATTCAATAACTGGACAAAGCACCCTTGGCTGCCTCCCTCCCCTCGGGCACTGCCGTTTTCTCACCTTTTTGAGGAAACACAACGCTCTGTTCCTGTACAGCACCGCCTGCAGCGCCTTGTCCTTGTTGAGCTTTATGGCCTGAGTGTAGCTCTGCACTGCTTTCTCATAGTCGCTGGCCTGAAAATATTTATTGCCCTCCTCTTTCAGCTGGATGGGGTCCTCCATGTGGAGAGCTTGAAGGAAAAACATCGATTTGTGTCCCATTTTCAGCAGCCTGTATCAACAGGGTCGCTTGCCTACTCCATCAAGCTGAGCTGCACCACGAGATCCACACATAATTAACACACGCGTTAATAAAAGCAGCTTACCAGGCTGAAGAGTTTGGAAAACAAAGACCTAAATTGCTCCTTGAGGCTGTGGCTTCTCAGCAGCTTTTCCCACGGCTGTAGATCCTTAGGAGTCAATTAATAAAAGCAATAAAACCAACCAAAATAGGAGTAATTAAAGGAGCCCACCGAGGGTCTGCGCAGCTCAGGAATGAGCTCGCCTCCCGCTCCAAGTTTGGGCAGGGCCTGGCAGCTCCTGCTGCCTTTCAGTGTCACCTATCACCACAGCCTGTCCCCCTCCTCGTCCCCCCATGCTATAAAGTGTCCGGGCAGGGCTGCGAGCCAGGGCTCCAGCAGCCAGCCCAGCTTTGGGGGGGGCACCAGTGTGTGGGCAGCACCTCCCTGCAGTGAGAGGGGGTCCTCTCCCACCCGCAGGGGCAAATCCCAGCTTCCCTCTACTCAAAGAGCTGCGTGGGGCATAGGGAGCACAAGTAAGGGTTTTCGTGCCAAAAAGGCCTCTAGCTGGGGTGGCTGAGCCCCCCTCCCCTGGTGCTCAGACCCTCTTCCCTCTCTATTTTGGGAAGCATGAGACAGCTGAGTCCTGGGACAAGCGGCTCCGTGTCAGCAGCTGCGGCAGCACCCAGCACCTTCCAGAAGGCGCCGGCACAGGGAGGCGACTTGCACCCAGCGCTGTCCCCTCCCTGCAGGGCCTCAGGGAGCCCACCCACGTCCGGCAGTGCCAGGTCCCCTCGTGTGGCAGCCCACCGCACTAACACAGATGCCTGTACTGGGAGATACTGGTCCACTGCTGCGATGAGTGTCTCAGGTCTCAGCTTGAGTGACACCAGCGGGCAGAGCAGCACTGAGCTCCTAAAGAGCTGAGCCCTTCAAGCCCCATGTTCCCAGGGGGCAGCGTTAATCAGGAATTCTGCTTTGTGACTTATGTCCCCCCAAAATGCGGGCCTTGCCATCCCAAGTGTACTTATGAGCGTCCCAGCTAAGCAGCAAATGGGAGAACTGGTGGTAGAGGTTGGGAAATGACCGAAGGGAGCATGGGCTGACCAGCATCTCCTTGGGGTAAAGCTGCACATAAACCCTTCTAGAGCTGCCCCAAACCCCTAACGCAAGTTTACGGGAGCTAAAGTGTGCATAATGCTCAGGATCATCCCTGAAATAACTTTGGAAGTTATAATCACAGAATCACAGAATCCCAGACCGTTAGGGATTGGAAGGGACCTCCAAAGCTCATCCAGTCCAATCCCCCTGCCGGAGCAGGAACACCCAGATGAGGTTGCACAGGAAGGCGTCCAGGCGGGTTTTGAATGTCTGCAGAGAAGGAGACTCCACAACCTCTCTGGGCAGCCTGGTCCAGAGCGGGTAGATGAGGTACTTAGGGATATGGTTTAGGGGGTAGACAGGAACGGTTGGACGTGATGATCTCGGAGGTCTTTTCCAACCGAGCCATTCTGTGATTCTGTGATTTGCTCCACTTTGCTGCTGCTCTTAAGCTGGCTCCCCCAGTTGCTCCCCCAGTATCCCCAGTGCTGTTGCAGACTGGGGATCACC
>NW_010189674.1:0-7332 GCF_000695765.1 Mesitornis unicolor | reverse complement strand
GGTGCCCGCGGGCAGCACCGGGTAGACCAGTTCGCCTGCGGGGTCTTTGCCGGGCCCGGTGCGGGCTCAGGGGACTCGGGGAGGCTGAGTCCGGCTCTGCAGCCCCTCGCTGAGGGGAAACACAGCCCTGCCCGGCTCTTCCGCTGCCTGCAGGAAGCAGGAAGGGGAGCGGGAGGACGGGACCGGGTGGTTCCGGGTGCCCGGGGAAGCCGGAGGTGTGTGCGGGGGACTGGAGCAGGAGGCGGGCGGGGTCTGCTCGCTGTTCATGCAGCCCCGAAGACCCCCCTGGGCCGGCGGTGTCCCCCCGCAGCACGGGCTGCCTGCGGGGTTTGGGGCTGTTTGGTCCCGAAGCGGAGATTGAGCCCATCGGTGTCACATCCCGTCTCCCCCCGCGGGTCTCGGCTCCGTCTGGGGGTGTCCGGGGCCATGGTGATGCTGCGGGCCGGGCTCTGCCCCGGTCTCACCGCAGAGATGATTCAGCTCCTCAGGACGAGCGGCGTCCGGACGGGTAACGGAGCGCAGCGGGGTCTGGAGCTGGGGAGCATCGTCCCCGGCGCGTCCTGTGTGTGTGACACCACACGGCCCCCCCGTACGGAACCCGTCGGGCAGCCTCTAGAAAACATCCCCTGTCTTTATGGCTTTATTCCTGCCGTGTCCCCCTTGCTGGGCGGCTTCTGGTTCCCCCCGGGTGGTTGTGATGAGTCAGGATTTCTCCGTAGGAGCAGGAGGGTGCTGGGATATGGGTCTCTGCAGAGGCTTTTTGAGGGATGATCAATACAGCTTTTAGAAGGTATTTCAGGAGGCTTTGTGCATTTTTCCCCTCTGAAACGTGCCCAGGCTGCTGGCACAATGCACCCCAGGCAAGGCCTGCTCTCGGGGGGAAGGAAAAGACTTCAGGGGGATTCTTCACTGAGAAGCTGAGAAAAGCACCACTTAAATCTTGTTAAATGAGGTCTGTGAGATCCCAAGTGTGCTGGAGCATGGATGTTGGAATCCTTACGTTCTCTATAAGAGCTGCCTTTTACCATTAATTTTTTTTAACCAATAACATGCACATCTATCTGAAAAGTAAAAAGATCTTGAAGTAGTTTCTGGTCACTCGTTTTTCTAATTTCTGTGGCTTTGGCCCTTACTGGTGTGCCCAGGGCTGGCATTTTGGGTCAGTCCCCCCGTTGACACCGCAGTACGTTGGCAGAAGGGGATCCTATCAAATGGCACTGGGCAGCTCCCATGGAAAACAGGGAGAATTTTTACCAGCTTGGCCCCCTAATTCGTTTTGCAATGGGTGGCAGGGCCATCTCAGAGGAAAAACTCAAATGCTCCGTTTTGTGGGGTATCCTGCTCGCATTTTCCCTGTTGGTGTGCGCTGGCGGGTTTTGTCTAAGCTGGTGGTCTCTTTGGTGTTTGTGATCTATTCAGGTTTGGCTTTCAACTTCTTGTCCCTTGTGTTATTTGCAGTGGTGGACTTTGTGTCGTCAGACCTGGAAGAGGTCGCCCAGAAGTGTTCCCTGTCTTATAAGGTAAAGAGTTGGCTCCAAAGTCCTGGTGTGTTAACGGGGGAGCTCAGAGCTCACGGTTTGGATGGGCTCCTCTGAGGGAATCTTCTGCAGTGGATGTTGGTGGCCCTGCACGTCACATGTGTCTCTGCCCCCCAGGCGCTGGTTGCAGTGAGACGTGTGCTCCTGGCCCAGTTCTCTGCCTTCCCCGCCAACGGAGCAGACCTCTACGAGGAGCTCAAGAGCTCCACGGCCATCCTGCCCACTGGCAGCCCCAGGTATTCAAACCTCGCTGCTGGGACCCCAGCTCTTCTCCAGCTCAGGACTGTCCTCTGGTACCCACCACACTGCAGATCTGCCACTGTCCACAGCGTGGACAGAGCCAAGGATGGGGAGGGAAGGAGCAGAGCCTGAGTCTGCCTTTGGGAAGGGGACTCTAGGGGACAAACATCTGGGGATTGCAGCTCCCCATGTCCCTGCCCTTGTGGCTGAAGATGTGTTGATCACCCCACCGTGTGTTCAACCCACAGCCTGGACCAGCTGCTGGACTCTGGGCTGTACACGGGGGAGGTGACGGAGCTCATGGGAGCACCGGGCAGCGGGAAAACACAGGTGAGTGGAACAGGGGAGAGGACGGGTTAGGGGGAAGGCTCCCTCAGGTTGGGGGGCTGACGCCTGGCCCTGCCTCTCCAGGTGTGTCTGGGCATCGCGGCCAGCGTGGCCCTCAGCCTCAAGCAGCACGTCCTGTTCCTCGACTCCACGGCGGGTTTCAGCGCCTCCCGTCTCTACCAGATCCTGCAATGCCAGGCAGAGGATGAGGAAGAGCAGGCAAGTTCCCCTGGGGCTGGTCCTGCTGTGCTAAAACTGCCTTGGCTCTTGCCTGCAGATAACTCTCAGAGATGGTTTTTCTGTCCCCAGCAGCTTCTTTGGGTCCAAACTCTTCCTGCCATGGTGGGGTGGGTGCTGTGCTCAGGGATGGACACTGCACTTGGCCTTTTTTTCTTGGGGAGAAGGGGAGGGATTCCTGTAGTTGCTCAGGGTTTTGCTCCCTGAGCTCAATTTGCGTTGCAGCTTCCCTCAGCGCAGTGGGGACAACAGCGTTCATGGGGTGGAGGTAAACGTGGAAGAAATAAGGGTCCCTGTGAATGCCAAGAGCTGGCAGCAGCTGGGCAGGAGGATTATGGTGGGTCCTGGAGGGGATGAGGCTGCTGTTGATGCTGCTTTGTGCCGCAGCTGGAGGCTCTGCAGCGGGTCCAGGTGGTCCGCGTATTCGATGTCTATGAGATGCTGAGTGCCATGCAGAAGCTGCGGGATCGCCTCTCCCAGCAGGTAGGAGCGAGAGTTTGGGCTCCTTTCTCTTCCCCAGAGCTGCAAGGACAGCAGCAGGGCTTGTGTGCCTGACCAGTGACACCAGATCACCCCATCCTGGGGACATCTGAGCCTCTGTGCAGGTCAGGACCTCCGAAAGCGCTGGATTTGTTACTCCACATTGCTCACGGTGCCTCCTCCTTTCAGGTCGTGAGCTCTGTGGGGCCTCTCAAGATCGTGGTGGTCGACTCGGTGTCTGCTGTGGTTTACCCGCTGCTGGGGGGCAGGCAGTCGGAGGGTGAGCTGCTTTGTGGGGTTGCAGAGCCCTCTGCTCCTCCTGAGAGCATCTTCCTCCCGCGCATGCTGTACCTGGGGCCGGGGCAGGATGGACGCGGGTGCAGCTTTTCCTCTGTGTCGGATAATGGGGAGTCTGTTTGCAGCATTATCGGCAGAAAATGAAGCTGGCTGTGGCTGTGCAAGCTCATGCTGGTGGTCTGAAACCTGGCCAGGGGACAGAGCAGGAACTGAACCGTTTGCCCACAGAGTAAAACCTCTGCAGTGTCACGGATACCTCATGGTTGCTGGCACGGTTTGCAAAGCTCTCCTGAGGCTCCAGAAAGGCCCATAAATCAGGAGTGTGGGGCTTTCTGCTTGCTGAGATGCCAAGGAGGCCCCTCAAACACTTTCCAAGGGGTCTTGCACACCTGAGTGGCAGCCAGTGCTGTCACAGGAGGTCCCCTCACAGCCGTGGGCTCATAGGAAATAAAGCTGTGAGCTGGAGAAGAGGGGTCCTGTACCTGTTAAATCAGCCTGGACAGGTTGGTCTGGAGGTCCTGGTGCTTTTGTAGGGTTTTTTGGCCTTGGGGCTTCAGAGATAGGAAAGGAGAGGGTGGGACAACTTGGGATTGGTCTGTCCGTGCTACATCCATCGGGTGCTGGTAATGGAGATGGGTTGGAAGTGCCCATGAACCACCAGCAGTGGCACCAAACCTGGTGTGGATGTAAATCCAGATGTTACCAGCCTCTGAGATGCACTCTGGGGGTTGCTCCCTCTGTTTTGGTTTATTCCCAAATGCTTTGTCCTCCTCCAGGGTTGGCCATCATGATGCAGCTGGCCAGGGAGCTGAAGACGCTGGCCAGGGAGTTCAGCCTTGCTGTTGTGGTGAGTGTGGCTGTGCCTTGTCCTGCGTGTGCCATGGTGAGGGGCACTGGAAGAGGTTTTGGACCCCCTGGGAAGGGGCAGCCCCACTCCCAGCTATAGCAGGAGCAGGAGGCCTGTGTGCCACAGTGCTTTGCTTCTCCACAGCCCTCAAATGTCTTGTTCCAGCAAGTGTGGAGCAAGGACAGGGCTGGATTGCTGCTGCTTTTAGCGCTGTCCTCAGCCAACAAGGCGTTCGCTCCATTGAGCAAGGCAGAGTTAAGTACAGCCAGATGGAAGGGTTGGGTGTATTTATTTTTGGTATAACACCAGTCATTTAAGGGGTGGCCAGCTTATGAAGTAACCTCTTGCTTAGTTCCCTTGGGGGAACCACAGGGCATTGCAGCATCCAGAGACTGGGAGGGCTCTGCTCTGGTCTCCTCCAGCTCTTACCCAAGCAATTGCATTTGCTTCAGTGTGCCCAGACAGGTTTCTGGCACCACAATTAATGTGTTTTGTATCAGGAAGGCCACAGCAGTAAATGATGATGTGCTGAACCTGACACTGAAAGGTGGTGAGACAGCCCTGCCCTCTGCTCTGATGGGGATGAAGTAGCAAGGACAGGGTGCCTGGAAGGATGCTTGGAGGCTCCCAGTTAAACTTCACAGGTTACCCCCAGGAGTCCTTGCAGCTTGTGGATATGAGCGAGCTCCTACCTGAGCCCATGTCTGGGGCAGTGGTGTGGGTTGTGTTTAGAGGGGTTGGCACGGTCGCGCCAAGGAGGAGGGCTCAGGGTGGAGTGAAAAATCCTCACAGAAGTAGCGGGTTGGCCATTATCTCCTGGTGATCTCTGGTGTTTCATTGCACTGAGTGGCACTGCTTTTCCCGGGCGCTGAGGAGCCTGTTTGTGCTGCAGGTGACAAACCAGGTGACAAGGGACAGCAGCACTGGCCCACTGAAGCCAGCCCTCGGCCGCTCCTGGAGTTTCGTGCCCAGTACCCGGGTGCTGCTGGAGAGCAAAGAAACCAACTGGGAGAGAGCCACTGCACGGCGCATCGCTTCCTTGGCAAAGTCACCCCGGCAGGTGAGGCTCCTGCACCAGTCCCCCCAGTAACGGAGGAGGAGCTGAGTGACTGGGACCTGGTGCTGGAGCAGAGGAGGCTCCTGCTGGGGGTAGGGCAGGATCTGGGCGCACTGGGTGACCCATGGCAATGGGAGAGGAGCAAACGCAGCCTGGTTGTGTGCTGTGACGCCCGCAGAGGGGATTTTGGCTCAGATCCTGCCTGCGTACGGGGCAGCGCTGCCTGAGCCTCCTGGCTCTGAGCCTGCACTCCTGCCTGATCCAAACGAGTCTGGATGTGGTGGTGTGCTGGGCAGCAAAACGCGTCCTGGATGTGCTAAATAGTAGTGTGTCTGGGGATATCTCTGAGCAAGATGTTCTTTCTTTACTAAATTACATTCTCTCTTTGTATCCCTGTGCTCAGCAGACCCAGTTAAAATGAGGGCATCAGCAGAAAGAAATCCTCCAGGGGCTGTAATTGGGGATTTGGGGTTCTGGGGCAGGTGATGGAGTGATGGTTGGTGTCCCAGCTGGGTGAGGTTAAGCTCCTCTGTTTCTCCTTGCAGCCGACGGGGATACAGGTGGAGCTGGATATTGGGAATGGTGATGTGCAGGAGCCAGGCCCAGGGACACCCACAGAGGGGCTCTGATGTGGGCAGAAAAGCCAATGTCACAGTCTAAGAGAGCTGCAGAAGAGCAGGTGAGCACACCAAAGGTTTTACGAGCTGGCTCTGAGAGTGCTGCAGCCCCAGGAAGGATCAACGTGCAGAAGCTCTTGTTCTGCTGCGCTGGGGAGAAGGCGAGTGTGCGGTTCCCTGGAGGCCACCCTGCCTCAGCAGATGCAACCCGTGGTGGCTGGGCTGTGGTGCAGCACAACCAGGTCCTCTCCTCTGCTGCAGCCTTGTCCCGAGCCAGCCCTGTCCTGGGGTGTTGGCTTGGGACCAGCCCAAACCTGTGACTCCTTGTGGTGGGAAAGGCTGTGCTCCCCGCAGGTCCTGCCCACGGAGGGAAGGTGCCAAAGCCATGCAAGCTGTGCTGTTGAAACAGTTTTTTCAGTAAAAATAAATTGTTTTAAAGTTGTGTATTTATTTCTGAGCTTTCCAAGCTTAGGAGGGGAGGCTTGGCCCCAGGGATTGCAGCCTGGCTGGGGTGAGGATGGCTTTCCTCACAAGCAGAAAATAAAGCTTGTTAAGTGTCTTGAAGCTGTGAACGAATTGCTGGTACACACAAATTTGAACCAGGCCGAGAAGGGGAACAGCCTGCTTTGAACCCTGTGTCAGCCTCGGTGTGTGCCCAGCCAGCATCTTCACCGTGGCCACTGGGAAGTGACAGAAGTGATTCTACTCTTGCACTTCATCACTGGGGAACGGTGCTGGGATGGTGAGTCCACAGGGATGGTGCCAGGCAGTGTAAAGGCAAGGACGTGCAGGCTGTGCTCCTCCAAAGCTCCTCCAAATCCCCAGTGTTTGGGCAAGGCTGTGACCCAGGGGCATTTTCTCTCCTTGGCAATCAGCTAATTGCAGCTGCGGGAATTTGATGCCCTTTTGGGAAACAGCTGCTGGGAAGGATGGTGGGGTACAGGGGATTGCTGGGCTTTGGGTGGCAGCTCCTCCTCTCCTGGGTTGGCTGCTGAGTTAGGCAGTGTGCGGAGCAATGGCCGTGTCCTGAATTTCTGGCTGTGCTGCTGCAGAGAAGGCGTTGCTGTGGGTGCTGGTTATTGCTTGGGACAGCACAAGGGTTTAGGCGATGGGAATCTCTTACCCCAGCTGGAAAAACTTGACTTCTTAATCCAGCTGATTTGCCCTAAATTTGCATAGTATAATTAGACTGAAAAAAGTTTCTGACCTAAATATCCTAATTCGACCTTTTTCCTCTGTGCTCAAACAGGCACTTCTGCAACCCTGTGAGACAGGATCTGGCTGTGCCAGTATGCATAGGGATGTGCCCTCTCCCTGCTCCTTTCCATTGCCTAAATCAGCCAAAAAATGGCAGGAAAGTCCCAGTCCTGGGTGGTAAAACCCCTCCCAGGGCAGTCAGGGCACTCCTTATCCCAAGCACTGAGGATGCCTTTTGGCACTGAGGGCTTGTTTGCCCTTGGTATGTATAAAATAGATATCTGTGTGTTTATGTGCAATGTGTGTATATATGGGGAGGTGTGTATGTGTCTATGTGGCTCTGTGTGCGTATATAAGTATATAGGTGTACCTCTAAGTCTACGTACGCTTCCCTACAACACAGCTAAGCCCCATGCACATAGCAGGAACCCCCCGAAACACATAGGATCTCCCACCCCAGTGCCCCTCCGTGGTCTCGAACCCGAGACCCTCGGA
>NW_010189673.1:0-17822 GCF_000695765.1 Mesitornis unicolor | reverse complement strand
TGGCTTCGGGCGGGCGGGGTAGTGCTGGCGCTCGCAGCCACCGCGAAAACGACGGGTTTATTTATTTATTAATTATTATTTTTTCCCTTTTCTGCACGTTCACGGGCGCGCAGTGGCGCGGAATTTTGTGCCGCGGGCGTAAGACAAGAGGGTCCAGGCAAGGTCACTGCCCCGGGCTTTGCGCGGAATGGGGGGAGGCACAGCGACTGCAGCCCATCGTCCGCGCGGCTGGGGCTGGTGTTATTAAGTACCAATTATTATTAATGAAGGTGGCAGGGCGTATCTGAGTGTGCTGAGCGGCTGCGGAGCTGGGGGACGCGGTTGAGCTGGCCTGGTATCACCCCCCCTTTCCCCGGGGGGCTCCGCGCCCTGCGCGCTCCGCTCCGCACAGGAGGAGCGGGACCCCCTCCGCGCTGCCGAGGTTTGCGGCAGAGGATGGAGCAGAGGGACAAGAGCTGGAAAGCGCTTGTGGGCACTCATGCCAAAAGGAGAGCGAGCAAATGAAAGGAAAACTTCGCTGCTCCTATGCTGCCGCCTTCTCTCTTGGTGGTTTTTGTTTGTTTGTTTTTGGGTTTTTTGGGTTCTTTTCCTTCCCCGCTTTTTTCTTTTATTTTTTTTAGGTGGGAAAAAAATAATGGGAGCTTTTTTGTGTCTAGAGCCTTTTTTTTGGTGCCTTTAGATTATTCTTTCTGAGCCCTGGAAGTTCCCCAGAGTGGCTGCCAGAGGTCTGGGGATATTGCAGTTAATAATTAAAAGATATATATAATAAATGATAGATAATGAAATCATCCAACAATAGCTGTGTGTCAGAGAAGGGAGCTTCTAGTTTTACATGTGGCTTTGCAGACAGATTTGTGTCAGTTACAGGGAATGATTTGTGCTCGAGTAAATTAATTTTAAAATGTTAATTGGTAATAAGAAAGAATATTGATTTTTAAGGTGAACTTTGTGGCTCTGTGTTCAAACACACACATTTGTTCCAAGACCAGAATTTTGCCGGCTTTCACTCAACTTTATTTTCTTAGTTTATTTCTGTATCCTGTGACCCCAAGCTCTCCTGTTTTGGAGTGAAAGACACCCTCTTTAATTGCTGCAGAGGGTGACAGTGATTTCTGAAGCACGATTGTGAGCTCCTGAGCATCAACCACATACCCTGAAGAGCAAGCAAAGAACATTGAAGAGAGAGAGATATATATAAAATTATCTGCATGAGCAGATAATCTGCAACTGTGTGCACGACTGTTCTGTGAGCATGTGTGTGTTTGGGAGAGTGTGGAGTTCTTGTAAATGAAGTACTCTGACAGATTCTTTGCAGGTCAATGGCACAGGCTTCACCTGCATTTCAGAATACTCATTCCTTTATTTTTCACTAAGTCTTCTACTTCCCTTTACTTTCTCTCCACGTATTCCCATCCTGTACCTGAATCTCTAGGCTTGTGCTTTTTACCCATGGCTTTTTGTGACCTCTGCTTTTGCTTTTGCTTGTCTTTCTTTTCTTCTTCCTCACCTTGCTTCTTTTGTCTCCCTAAATTCTCCCCAAAATTTGGTTCCTGCTTTCTTCCATCCTTTAAGATTTAACTTTTTGACTTGAAAATCCAAGTAAAAAGTAATGAAGATGGAATAACATTTCCATTCCTTAATGGTTGGTTGGTTCTTCACCACTAGTAACAAGTGAACTTGGAAACAGATAAAACATTTAGTTAATTTGATGACACACGGGAATTCATGCCAAAAATGTATTAAAGATTAGGATTTTAGACATATGTCCATTATAGTGACACAGCAAGTTACTGCCTACCAGCTGAGCTGAGGAATATGCTGTGGTCTTTTTCAAATATAATGGTAGCAGGTTAACTTAAATTTAATTTGAGAGTCCACAAGAAACCATTTCATACAATGGACTAATTTGATCTGACCAAGAGTCTCACCCAGCAGTTCCTACATCAGGTCTGTAAATTCTGTTGGAGTTGAAGCATATATTTTAGTGAAACATCCAATCTTGATTTAAAGACTTCAAGAGACAGGAAATCCATCACTTTCCTGGGTAAATTGTTCCAGTTGTTACCTACTCTCATTTGTTAAAATCTGCATTTGTCTAGCTTTGGTTTCTAATGTGGACTATCAGAGATGAACCCAGTATTCCTGCAATAGTACCACTCAATGCTATTCCTGGAAATAATCCCATCCTTTACTTGTCATTCCCCTGCTTAGACATCTCAGGATCACTTTTGCAGCGATGAAAAGTAGAGGAAGGAGAGGGCAAGAGGCCACCATAGCAATTTTGTGGAAAAAAAAAAGTTGCAACGTCAAAAGGGAAAAATCCAATTTGAGTAAGTTTTGAGAAGTGAATGGCAGATGATCAAGTAATTGATCACAGTGTTTATCTTACAGAGAAATGGAAACAGGAAAGGTAACAGGGATCTAATCAAGGTTAAGGCTGGAAGGGAAGAAAAGTGAAGTAAGTTTTTAGACTCACTGCTGCTTTTATGGGTTAACCTTGGCTGACTGCTGAACACCCATCAAGCTGCTCTCTCACTCCCTACAGGACAGGGGGAGAAAATAAGATAAAAAAGCTAATGAGTCGTGATTGCTCACCAGTTGCTATCACAGGCAAAATAGATTCAACTTGGGGAAAATTAATGTCTTGCCAGTTAAGAATAAGGTAGGATGGTGAGAAACAAAGACAAAACTATAAAACACCCCCCACACACACACCTCTTCCCAGGCTCAACTTCCTTCCTTCTTTCACGACTCTTCTCTCTCCTTCCTCCGAGCAGTGGAGGGGGATGAGGAATGGGAGTTCTGGTCAGGCCATAACACTTTCTCTCTGCCATCACATTCCCCTCCTGCTTTTCTCCTGCTCCAGTGTGGGTCCTTCCCATGGGGTACAGTCCTTCAGGAACAGACTGCTCCAGCATAGGCTCTCCTTGGGCTGCAGCTTTATTCAGGCATCTCCATCTGCTGTGGCATGAGGTCATCTACCAGCTGCAGTGTTAATATCTGCACTGACGTGGTCTTATCCATGGGCAGGAGCGGAATCTCTGCTCCAGCACCTGGAGCACCTCCTCCCCCTTCTTCACTGACCTTGTTGTCTGCAGGGCTGTTTCTTTTCTGTTTTTCTCACTCCTCTCTCACGCAGCTGGTGTGCAGTGTTTTTTGACCCTTTCTTAAATACCTTATCGCAGAGGACACAAGCACCATCACTGATGGCCTCAACTATGGGCATGGTGGGTCTGTTTTGGAGCCAGATGTTTAGTGATGGCATCTTCTGCTGTCTTCTCACAGAGGCCACCCTTACAGAAGCCCAATACACAGAAACCCAATACAGCTGTACACTGCTAAGCAAGGGGAGACCAGCAGGAAGAGTTTGTACATTTTCCTGATGGCTGCTGGAGAGGTGCTGCATGAAGCCACTTCTGAACTGGGGTCCCTGAATCCCCTTAGTTCCCCTCAGGCAGACAGTGAAGGTTGTATAGAGGGACAGATCTCTGAGTTCCACAAGAAGATATCAGAGAAATTAAGAAATTATTGAAAAATGTTTTATTGAATGTACAAAGCGGAGGAAGGTGATAGACTTAGAGGGGGTCTCGAGAGGGACTGCTGGTTGGTGGTGGTGGTGGATGCTTTCTTTGCCTTACGGCATGTAACAACTCACATTGGCCTTACCTGGAGGTCACCACTAGAGAAGACTCACTCTTCAGAGCCTCAGCTGAGAGGCTGAATATCTGCTGCACTATCTGAATGAATCCTGCTGCACAAGATACATGAATATGATGGTTTTTCCCTCTGGCAAGGATTGGGAATCTTTGGCTATTTTCTTGATCAGATAGTCTTGTGCTTGGACTTAATACATTTATGAAAAGACCCTGCAGGAACAGGAAGAATATGAGATCTGTGCTAGAGAAGAACTGAAGGCTGTATGTTAGGTAGGTGGAATAAAACTGCAAAGAAGATACCAGAGGCATTCACCTTATGGGAATCCAAGAGAAAAAGCAGGGTATGAAGGAGCCAGACACACTGCAGTATGGACAGAGTTTGTGACGCATATGTAGTGGTAAATAACCACATGCTGAAGTAACAACTTTGATTCATGTTCATATGTTCTTACATCCAAAACGCAAATCTTAGCTACACAGTCTATTAAAAAGACATGTCATTATTTGTCTGGAGACATGTAACTTTTTGAGGGAGAAGAGGACTTGACTGAGAAAGGGGGAAAGTGAAGCTGTCCTCATTATGAAGGATAGCCTGAGACAATTATAAGTACAGAGAGGAGAAAAGGAAAAGAGAAGAGCAATTTCACTAGTGAGACACAGAAATAAAGGTTCACCACCACCCTCACTCACAAGGTTCCAGGTGCACCAAGGCAGTGACAGTGTGAAAAAAGACAACACCCTGACCGTGGCCTGTGTGCCAGTGCTGCTAAATGAGCTCCTTCAGAGTAAGCTAATGTCAGCGCCACAAAGGCTCCCCATGGCACAACCATCTGGGCACAAAGTTCCTTCCCGAAACTGGATTCAGTCATATAGATTGGTCTTGCTTCAAGAGTAATTCTCATTGCAGCTTTCACTGTGTGGTCGGTTGAAATGCTTCAGCAATAAATGAATGATGGAGAAAACAATTGACTCCACACCCTGTCCTTTCTTAGTCCTTTCTTGCCTTATGAAATGTTGTAGCTCACATATCTGTCAAATAGATCCATTAGACTGTAAACGCTGGAGGAAGGCTGTCTTTTGTGAAGTGCTTAGCACTTCTGGGCAATAAAAAGTAAATAAAATACAAATAATCCATGTACAACTTTTTACACTCCACCCTTTGGCATGGTCTCAAATCACCTTTTGAAGTGATACTAGCAGTACTGAATAGATTAGCAGGACACCAGAACAAGATACAGTTTCCTTTCAGTAGCAAAACTAATTTTCAGGAAATTGCTTTGGAGTGTTTTCTCGCATTTTTGTTCTTACTGACTTAATTTTCATTCATCTAAATTCTAGGGTAGACAGAACAGGTAATTATTTTTAATAGTGCTTCTCATTAAGAGTGTTATGTTGGTACTGAAACAAGTGTAAAATGGATTTGGCTTTGAACAGGTTCATCCACTGGTATCCCTCCTTTCAACCATGCTGTATGCTCACATCACTCCTTGCAAACTTGCCAGCCTTCAGAAATTAAAGTGATATGGTAAAAGACCTTGACCATGAAAGGAGAGGTTATTGTGGTCATCCTGCAGAATGCAAAAAATCCTGGTTATGCTTCAAATCACGCTGATATCCGTCAGGATTGTTTCAGTTTGAGAAAAGTGTGATAACACTGGCATGATTAAGATCTGCCATATTAAGTTAGACTTCATGTCCATTTGGAACAGTATCCTATGTCTAACATTAACTGATAGTGGTTTATAAGAGAATACTATGAGAAGCTAAGCAGTCCTTCATTTAAACTTGAAGGGACTTTAGAGAGGTTATTCTTTGCTGAGTGCTCTCACCTGATAGCCAGGGCTTTACGGTTTCTAAACTGAAGACTTCATAGAGATCTTTGTGTTAAAGAGTTGCCTACAGTTATTATTTCCATAGATTTACTTCCAGTGTCCACAGCATCCTATGCAAATAAGCTCTATAATCCCACTTTAAGAAAGTAGCTTACTTAGTTTGTTTTAAACCTTATTTCATATGAAGCATTCCCTGGTACTTCTCTAGAAAAAAAAATAAAAAAGAGGTAAAAATTGTTTACTATTCCATATCATCCATAGTTTTGTACACCTTTCTAATATCACCGTTCAGTCATCTCTTCAAATCTGAAGAATCCAACTCCATCTGTTCTGTCCTCCTATATCCTGTTGTCTATACTATATACCAGTGCTCCTTGCCACTGTTCTCTCTGCTTCTTCTTATGGCTTTCTGAAAAGTAAGACAGACAGAATAGTACATATGTTTTCAGGTGTAAAACTGGTTTCTGTTTTAGTCATTTCCTTTCCTAATCGTTCTTAAAATGCCATTTCCCTCTGAGCATGCAGACAATGTTTTCAGGAAACTAACCACAAAGACTTCAAGATCTCTTTCCTGAGTGGTAATAGCTAATTTAGATTCTATCACTGTCTATGTATAGTTAAGGTTATTTTTCCCATGTGCACTGCTTTGCATTTTTTGATACAAAATTTCGACTGCCATTTTATTGCTCAATCAATTAGTATTGTGAGATTCTTCTGCAATACTTCCCAGACAGCTTAAGTCCCTGAGAATTCGGTACAAGACAAAAATTGGAATCTATGCCCTTTAAATTTGATCTCATTTTTGTTACATTTTTAATGGTGTAATAGGTTTCTTCTCGTCCAGATTTATAACCTGGGCTGCGTCATGGGATAAACCGGAGAAAGTATGAAAGTTTGAAGCAATGTTTCTTTCCTAAGTACAGCTTATTGCAGTAGTAAATGCCAGGCAATTCTGAAGAATGGGGCAATTTCCTCATCAATTAGAGGTGTGCGTTTGGGGAAAATGCACCAGCTTAAACGCAGTCCACCTGAGCCCATCTGGCCTTGTTTATACAGTGAAAAAAGATCAACTTTTACTAATGCTGGTTTCTGCCCATCACTTATAATAATTCCTGAATTCAAAGTGAGGTATTGCTGGTCTTCTAGGTACTGTATGAGTTAGAGCAACTGTCAGTAAGTTTATATGAAATAGTGTTTAAAATAAATTTATTTAATTCCTGGTTTGATATAAAGGAAGGGTTTCCCTGGGTATTTTTGAGGTATCTGGCTGGTAATTACCCACACTGCAAAGCCTGGCCAACCTGGTCATTCCCTGAACCAGTGGGTACAGGTTAAGAAAGACTCACCCCTATGTCCCTCTACTATGGACTGGAGGGATGCATACAGCCCTTCTGCATCACAAAGTATACTGCCTTTTTAAACTGGGAATAGGATGTTGATTCTTCATCTTCTAAGCAAACAACAGCCACAGGAATAATGAACACTGTCCTACAGTTGAATGCTTTGCAGTGAAACTGAATTTACTGTGGAATAATACAGGAAGAAACCAGAAGAAAATCATCAGGACACAGAAACTCGACTTAGACAATCACAGATATTTGGCATGTGAATTATTATGAAAAATAAAAAATGTTTTTCCCTAAATGAAAAAGACAGTTCTGTTGGATTCTATTGAGGAAAATAAAAACAAAACATGTCTAAACATCACACTGTTTCTATGAAGAAAAATTAAATTTTCCCCTCACACACCTTTTTTTTTCCTATTTTCTGCAACAGTTGGTGGAAAATATTTTTCCATTTTCATTTTTTAATTTTCCAGTTCTCATTAAAAAGTTTTGCCATAACCTCTGTGACATAATCTAAGCAGCAGACTGAGAAAGATGTCAGAACAGTAGAAAGAATGGCATCTGTTCACTACCCAGAGCATTTTGCTGCATTGACCTAATTGTCATTTCCTTCAAAAAATAAACCAACCCAAGTTCACCTGTGTTTGGAAGTGGCAGTTTTTCAGCTCATTTCTCCTCTCACCTCCCTGGTGCTGCCACCCATGTGGAAGGGTGAGCTGGTTTCTCTGTGGCTTGTATGCCTCTATCACAGGATCATCACTTCAGCCCCAGCTGCAGAAGCCTCTGTATCCATGATGCTGGATGAGCAAAAAAGGACAAGTCTGAATTCCAAATCCAGAGGTAGAAAGGGGATGGTGAAAATGCTGAGAAGAAGCCTCTGCTCTGTCTTTTTAACTCATTTAGTGAAGAAAATTTGATAAAAAACATCTTTCAGGCATAATAACCAGGAAACCTTCAAAGATGTTTCTACAAAATCATACTTACAGAATGTAACTGCAGTTTGATATAGTAAATTGCTCGAAAAAGTAGGTTTAGTGAGGTTTATTACCAATTACAGTGATGGTTTTCACCTATATCCTGTGATCTAATCTTACTCTTCCCACTTCCTAACAGGCCCATATCTGCACCATCTATTAGTTACTTATTTCTCTGGTTCGTAAAAAAAAAAAAGATCTAGCAATCTAATGCTTTTCTTAACACACACACACACACACAGACACACACAGAAACAGACACACACACACAGACTCTATTTTCTGCTTAATTTTCGCATTAATTAGAGCTCATACAATACTGCCTGCATCAGAAGATGCATTTTCAGCCCACAGTTTTGGCCTATCTGTATTCAGACTTATGTTACTCTCTCTACAGTAGGGTTAAAGTTTATCTCAAATAAATCTGTCTGTTTGGCTCAGCTTTAGCTGGCTTCCAGCCCCCATCCCCAACACTGCAAAAGCTGCAGATTGGATAATTGCTGCCATTCAGCTATAGCCATGTGCTATGTCTTTGTAGAACCAGAATCTGTTTTCCTAGAAAATCAGAACAGTCTTTGATGCTTTAAGTGCTCTAAGCATACCTGGCATTTATTCAGAAGTGCATGTTCCTACAAGTATTCTGACACTCAAGATGTGTCTGTTTTTATCCAGTTATTTCTTCTTTAAAAAAAATGTATAGTGAAGATGAGTTCTCCTAACCAACATCAAGGTGGGTCTGTCTGTTACATTATTTGGTGAAGTTGCATGGAGCAAATCGGTGCTGTAATGATCTCATCTAGCAGTAAAATCCCTTAAAAGCAATTAATTTTAAAACTGTTGATTTATTTCCTATTTAACACACAGTGATTCATATGCTGTTAAGCTAGGGATTATTCATAGAAAGTTTATTCATGAAGCATCTTTTAAAACAGGTCAGATTTTGTCCTAATCATTCATGTAGACTTATGGATAAAAATTACCCAAAATTCGTTTTATGGTGACTTCTTCTATCTTTAGCCATGCTGAATAGCACTGGAATCCGTAAGGGCAAGGGAAGCAGGGTTGCCTTTTTGGGGAAGAAAATGCTACTCTGCGAAAGGATGAAATTATCTAATCTTATGCCCCTTAGAGCGCTCTTTTAAAAAATCCATAAATGGTCCTTTGTAAAGCACTTCATGTGGTCACTGAATTAGAAATTCAGGGATGGAATAGATTTCCAAAGGTTACATAGTCCAGTCCCCTGGCACTGGGGAGGGATCAAATGCTCTGGAGCTTCCCACAGAGATTTTTATCTAGTACATTTTTTTAGAATTTCTGCCAAAGGACTTTCTGAGGGTGTCCTGTTCAAGTTTCTTTTCCTCTCATTTTTTTTTCTTAATATATGACCTATATAGTCTTTACTGCAAGTTAAACTGGATTCTTTTTGTCTTTCTTTCCCATGAACTATTGGTAACAATTGTCTTGGTAAACATTGGTAAACATTGTCTTTCTTATTAGCAATCTTCCATATCCTGGAAGATTTATCAAGTCTTTACCTGCTCAGACTAGAAGAAACCTTTTTTTTCTGCAGTCTTTCCTCACAGATAATGTGTTCTGAGCCCTCTTATCTTTCTTTTCTTGTTCTGCTGTATTCTTTCCTATGTGACTACATGTGTTTGGGGGTATGGCACTGAACACTGCTCACACTGCTTCAGCTGCATTCTCCCTGGAAACAAGTAGAAGAAAATGATCCTCACCTATACCTTACCTGCAAAATTTTTGACAACACGAGATTTTCCTTTTTCTTCCTTTGCACTAATACAGTACTGTTGACTTACAGGTCATTTATAAGACACTGAAACTTGCAGGTTCTTCTTCCTCATTTGGCATTGTCAGTGTTTATTTCTCCTTACAAGTTATTGTGCTCTGAACATTCTTTCCATATTTTTTAAAAAATTCTATATCAAGTCTTTATTACAACAGTTTTTAATTCTGGAGTTGTTCTCCAGACTTCTTAACCCTATCACATGCTGGTTTCATTTACGCATTGTGTCTGTTTACTTTGTAATGCATATTTTTAATGAAAATATTGAACAGAGTTCGTCCTGGAATCTCTGAGGGAACCAGCATGAAAGAAAGTCCCCATTTGGTACTGATAACTATTCTTTGAGAAGAGCTTTTCAAGCAGTTACACAGTGTCTGTCTTTTTTTTTTTTTTTCTAGATGATATTTCCCTCATTTGCCTGTGAGAATTTTAAATGGAAAAATATTAAGTCTTACCATAGTCAAGGTACAGCGAATTTATTCTTCTTAACCAGCATTGCAGTCATCCTGTCAAAGAAGGAGATTAGCTTGGCTTGACATAGTTTGTTCTTGAAAATTCCGTATTGGCTGTTTTTATCATTCTTCAGGTGCTTTTAAGTTTGTCATTTACACACCTATTCCATTTTCCCCTAGTCTATAATTAGGCAAAGCGTTTTGTTTTTGGATTCTTCATTATTCCTCTTTTAAAGATACATAGTTTCTCGTTTTCTGAGACTATCCACGTGTAATATGACTTCTTAAATGTAATCACTGATGCTTCAAATGCAGTGTTATTTATTTCTTCATGCACTTGGAGGTAAATTTAATCAGGTCACGGACACTTTCATATATAAAACTCATTTAGAATTACTGTGTCTTAACTACTAAAATTCAGGTCTTGTCCTTCAAATATTTTAGAAGGTTTAAAAGCAGCTTGGAAGAATCACCATCATAAAATTCTGCTTCAAACTATGCCAGTGGTGTTTGAAATAACAAAAGCCTGTTTCACACAGGTAGGCAGGACAGTTTAAAACTAGTTTATTGCAGTTCTTTGGAAGTATTTAAATTTTTGTTCCTTGAAATGTTTTCATATTGTATTTATCTTATAAGGTAAGGAACTAAAGCATTAGTTTAATAATACAGCATTTCAGGAAGAATCTTGAGCAACAGGAGGAAGACAGTGTAATGCCCTAGGTGAACAGATTTTTTCTTTTAGAGATATTTTAAACGTATTCATGTCGTATGTGCACCTGATGCACCTAGCATGTGTAAACTTTGCTGTGAGCTTTTGCATTCAGATCAGGTAAACTTCCAGCCAAATACACTCATGAATACAGAAGTAATTACTGAGCTCTAAGGACACATTGCAATGACATTATCATTTGTCAGCAGGATACCAGTGACTGCTGTCATGGAAAATTTACATTAGCATCATTGTTAAATAGTCTGTTTACTGGTTTCTTAATGACTTGCAGCAGACAATGATTTGAACTACTTTATGAAGTTCGGTGTGGTGGGCTGCAGTTATGTTGAATGTATTTTCACAGGTTAATGATATTAAGATAGAATCAAGAGCTGCTGTCATGTCACATGCAACCAAATAATCTGTGAGTAGGTCTAAGTGGCAATTATTTCTATGACACTGGGGTTGGTTAGAGATACCAAGTTAGTTTCAAAATACTTGAAATTCAAGTAGCCAAATACCTGTGCTGGCATGGAGAGTGGCAGGGGCTCTGAAAATCCATCTCATGCATTACGAGAAGCAGAACTTACTAAGTCAAAGCTGGCAGGAGTAGTTTGCTATAGCATCCAGCCTAGATCTGGAAGTCTCTGGAATAGCAGTGTAGACAAATCAAGACATATGTGGTTTTCTTTGTATTACATCTTAAGAGATACTCAAGAAACACTGAAAAGTGCCAAGAAGTTTAAAAACCAATTATTTCCTTAGATTTCACTGGCAATTATCTGCTACTCGGCAGCTGAGAATTTTGAACTTTCTTTTGAAATTTCACAAATTATTATTTGATCTGTAACCAGATGTTTCTGGAAAGTTTTAATTAAAACCTATTAATTGAAAAAATATACAAAACTTCTGATAATGCATGACAAATATTACATGTATTAAATATTTGTGAGCGCTTTATTACCTATCTAACAGGTTTCATAGAGGAAAAATTAGACTTACAATTGTTATTGTGTACACTTGATAAAAAGAAAGTTTCTTGGAAAGGGCAGTGTAAAGTACATTAATGTATTTTTCTTTATAAAATATAATAAAAAATTCTGGTCTTGTTAGCTTGAGAGTAAACATTCATGGAGAAAGAATTCTTAAAGTGTTACTATTGTAGAGCAATGGGGGATGGGTGTTCTGGTCAGACTGTGACAGCTCCTTTCTGCTGTTCCTTCTCCCCTGCTTCAGTGTGGGCTTTCCATGGTGGCGGTGTTCTTCAGGAAATATCCACCTGCTGTGGCATGCGGTCCTCCATGGCCGCAGTGTGGGTATTCCTCCACTGAGGTCTCTTCCACAGGCTGCAGGGGAGTCTCCACTGCAGCACCTGAAGCACCTTCTCTGCCTCCTCCTTCACTGAAGTTGGTGTCTACAGGGCTGTTTCCTCATTTATTTTCCTCACCCCTCACACTGTCATGAGGCATTTTGCCCTTTCTTAAACTCGCTTTCACAGGGTCTCCACCACCTTGGAGGGGCTCAGCTGTGCCCTGTGGTGGGGCCATTGGATCTGGCTGGAGCCAGCTGGAACCAGCTGTGTCCAGCTTCTCCTTATAGCAGACCCCACCTGCCTGGGCACTGGCAGCACAGCAAGACCATGGCACAGCCAGGAACAGAAACCACGGCGCGAGTACAGCCTTGGAAGATGGTGTCAGTAATTCCTTAGTGTGCGCCTGTGTATGTCCGTGTGTTTGTCTGTGACAGCCTGTCCCTTTTCAGCTGATCACTTGAGTATATGCAGAGGGTGCTAAAAAGGAAACCTGTAAGAAAACTTGTGAAGTGATGTGTGCTTTTGAAGAAGTTTGATTAACAGGAACACACTTAATGGTTTTATTAAACAATATAGGAATAATGTTATTAATGTGAGAGTCTGTCATTTTATGTTCCTTACGAGAAAGGCTTTTGGGGACTTTTGCTAACTGTTCTTTACTCCTTCTTCCATTTATAAATTAAGGGGTTGTGTGTTTATGTGTGTAAGTTGTATTAACTCTCCAGCCAGTCAAGTGTCTGAATCCCTCTTCATATCTTCATCATTACAATCAGTAGGCTTTCTACCCTTTTAAAATTATTTTGTAGATTTTATTAGATTATACAGAACAGATTGTTTTTGAAAGAAACTGATCCTAAAGGAAATCTGCTTTGCATTTATTATGAACAGTTACTGCTATTCCATGTGCACAAGATGAAATGTCTCCTTCATTTCCATCCCTTATAGACTGCTTTGCTGTACTGGGGGCTACCAGGAGCACCAAACACTGGATTTCCACATTCAACATTTTTGTACATTTTTGCCATGTAGGCTCCAATATAGTCCCAGAAGAAGAAACAGCAGCCTTAGAAAAAGGATGCTTAATGGTCATATAGATAAATGTTATATATATTCAGGAGCATTTAATGCAGGAGAATGTTTAAAATTCGGTGTTTCTAATGTTATTAGCAAATGCATCTTTGTAGTCTCATCATCAGATCTCTCCATTTCTATAAAGGTTCTTTTAGGTAAAGATGAGTTGAATTTTGCCACTAGATATTTACTCACTTGAGTAATAACTATGCATTGAGTTAGGATTATGTAGAAAATGTTCAAAGTAATTATGTAATGACGATTTATGATAAAGAATGTATATCTTAAAAGGTACAAATTTAAAATCACAAATGCAGTTCCAATTCCTTGATTTTCAAAGTGCTTGATTTTACTATTTTAGCTGCATATAGCTGCTTTTCTTCTTGTGTAGCATAACAGGGTAACTACTGACTGTCAAACTGAGAAAAATATATTTCTCAGGCCTCATTATTGGTTAATTCAAAGTAACACTAGAAACTGTACTTGTCTTTTTGTAAATTTTCCTCATAATGGCCATTGCCTTTTGAACACATATATCTTCATATATGGAAAAACGGATTTTTCAGTTATTCAAAACCAATAACATGATTAAAGTTTAAATAAAAGAAAAAAAAGGAAAAAATATTTCCTTGGTCCTCAAGGAGCCAGGAAACTTCTGAACTTAAGAAGTATCTTTAGGAATGACAGCTGAAATGAGAAATTTATGTTTGGTGGTTTTTTTGGCATGAACAAGCAAGTTTCTACAGAAGACTGCTTGAAAACTCACAGTGTCTACTAAGAGAACACTCATGAATTAATAGGTTCCCACACAAATAATTTCATAACTTTTTACTGATAATGAAATTTACTATGCTAACAGGAACTTATGCAAAGGCTCAGAAACCCTGTGTTTATAGGACAAAAACTGGTTAAGCTAAGGAACAAGATTTTTCAGGATTAATTCTTAGTGAGGAAACAGTGTTGCTTACTGGAGGAAATCACAGGATTTTCTGTAGAGCAGAGGAACAGAACACCTGAAAATATATACCTAGTTAGTTTATCCAGATTAAAAAAAAATCATATTCCAACCAAAACCAGAATATTTTTATAAAGAATGTTTTATTAAATACAGTTAAGATTTAGGAAATAGGGAAATATTAGATCTATTTATCTTTTTTAGTAAAATAATTGGTATCTGTAGTTCAAGACCTGCCATTGGCACTAACTGAAGATGTCATTGACATGGGAATTGAAAGCTGGGGATCTTGACCTAAGGGAATAAATATGTCCTTAATTTTAAAGAGCTTAAAACAAGATCAGATTGATCACTAGATATTGTATAACAAGGGGCAACTCCTTTTAGCAGGCAGACTGATACATTACTTTAATCCTCTCTCATCCTAATCTTTTATTTCAGCCATACTGTCTGGCCTGCCACTGTGAGGAAGTAATTATAATTGTGTGATTTATTTTCAAGCTTCGGCTCTTAATATGACTTGTCACCCCATATCTGGATACCTGCACACCTGGCTTGAGTGTCTGGTTTAAAAATATATTATTTCAAATTTTAAGAAAATCTAGCTCTTCCAGAAATCCTGCATCAAGCAACTTTCTCCGTAATTATTTCCCCCTCCCCAACAGATAGCCAACACATACCTTTGGAAAGTGGATTTAGTGGCTCATTGAGAAAAGTGCCATTAAGACTGAAAAGAAAATAATAAAAAAACTTGAAAAATAAAAGAAAACCTAGTATTTTTCCTCTGCTGAGGTAAACAAGCATGGAAATGCCTGCAGATTAATTCCTTTCTAAGAGTCCTCTGGAAATAGCACACTGTTGTGATAGTTTACAACATCTGGAGGTACAGATGTAAAAACCTGCAGTTGTTTCTTGGTCTGCCGGCTTGCTTCTGCTTTGAAATCAGCAAAAGCCAGAACCACCTATTCTATTCATCATAAAATACAAAATCCTAGGTTTGTTGTATCCCAAGTGGAGAAAAATAAGAGAAAATGAATGCCAGTTTTGCTGTTTTCCCTGGGCTTGTTACATCTTGCCCTGCAAGAGATCAAAACCTCATCCAGAAAGCTAATCTCACAGTTTGAGAGCACTTGATCCATGCAAGTAGAAATACTGACATGTATTGTGGCTACAATGAGGGAACAAATACATTGAACTAATTCTGAACCTGAAGACATGGTCAAATTACAAAATAACAAA
Organism: Mesitornis unicolor; assembly: GCF_000695765.1. NCBI lineage: Eukaryota > Metazoa > Chordata > Aves > Mesitornithiformes > Mesitornithidae > Mesitornis > Mesitornis unicolor. Next base: position 2,472 of record NW_010189673.1, on the reverse strand, counting down.
TATTGCCATGTGCCAAACTTACCAGAAAACCAAAAGTAAATGGTCTGGAAGGTTATCAGTTTCAATCTTTAGCTGTTTTGCATGAAACCAAAATTGCTGCATTTCTCCCTTAGTAGCCCTAGAAATGTTCAGTAATGGCAGAGAGAGGGGAAATATTAACATATAGCCATCTTCATATGTACAAAACTACTGAAAACTATAGCAATAGCAAAAAACAGACTGCTATTCGAATAAAATTTCAAAAAACTCAATGTTGGCTTTTTCTCTTAAAAAGAGTCAGTTTTCATAGTTAGTCTTTGGTTCTTAAACTTATACAGAGTTGGTTGAACTTTTTAGCAAAAAGTGTTTCTCAAGAGTTTAGACCTCAGGCAGAGGAAGAAAGAAATTTTGTAGAAATTTAATGGTCTGAATTCCAAGATATTTGGAGTTTCTCTTGTTACTAATATTAAAGAGTTCTGAGAATCCTTCAGGTACTGTACATATGAAGAAAACAAAGTTTACTCTTTTGGATGATCCACCAAAAAAGTTTATAATAGGCAGTAAAACTCAAGCCAAATAGAGAAGTGGGAGCTGGCTGAGAAGGATGACACATAATAGTAAAAACAGTGAGAGCCAAGATAGATTTAGACATGCTTGAATGCTTTCCAAATGGTCAAGGCTTACTGCAGCAGCTTTAGGATTTCCTTCTTGACACAAGATGAATCCCAAAGTCTCAGCACATCAAAGCAACCTATCAATTAGTGTTAATAGGAGTTTAAGAAGTTATAATATGTAAACTTGAGAAGTTTGACTATTTGTGTATTATGTTCTCAAATGTAGAACCAAGTTCAACTATACAATTTAAATACACCCTATGCATAGTGCATGTCCCAGATCCTTACACACTAAGGTCTTGATCCTGTAAAGTTGTTCAGATATATAGCTCCACAAACAAATAATTCTGCTATCTCTGAGGAACTACTCAAAGTTAGCATAATGAAGAATGCTTTGGCATGTTTCGAGAATGTGATACTAAGATGACATGTGAAGTACAAAGTTCAAGCATGGGGAAGGACCGCTGTGATGCTCCATAACTTACAGCAGCAAATAGTTTCAGTCCTACAGCTGTGCATCCGAAGAGCAATCTGTGAAAATCAATGGAAACCGTTGCTTGGCTGATTGACTGACTGTTACTATATACTTTGACGCTAAGTCTCAGTGAGCATTTACACACATTCATCATGTGGTTCATGGTTCATGCTTTTTGAGCATAGCTGTAGAGCTAGGCTTTAAGAGGAATACATTTGTATTTATTGTGTTCTATTTGAAGGCCTCTTTTCAAGGGGCCCAACAATGTCTCTCATCTCTTAACTTCTCTTGGACCAGGCTCTTCTCTTGGTTCAGGATCATAACTTACGTTTGTAGTGATGGAATACCAGCTTCCTGATCAAAAGCTGTTGCTTTCAGGAAGTTAATGAGTTTGAAATGAAAATAAATTATCTACTGAACATTTACTGCATGTCACCAGTTTTTCAGAATCTTCAGTAGGGAAGATCCTCAAAAAGTGAACAGACTTTTTAAGAAAGAGACATATTTGCAAAATCAATGTCTTTTTTTTTCTTCTTGTGCTGCTATGTAAAATATCAAGAGGTAATTTGAGGTGTTTCAGCTTTAAATGTTTTACCTATGAAAGTCTTGTTAAAATTACTATTAAGCTTATCAGATGTGTAGACAAAAGGTGCCAGACAGATACAGGTAAAAAATTTAACATTCAGATTTATGATTTACATGTAGATATTCTCAGGAAAATGTGGATACGTTACAATAATTTATATATGTAGGCTTGTCACGTGTGGTAGATTTAGTGTTGATGATATTGTTCCTCTGAAATCATGTTATGCTTGATAACACAACAAAATTGAAATTGAAGCAAAAGGAAGCTAATATTTGGGTCTCCAACTGAAACAGAAGTGTCATGTAATCTGGCATATCCTTTTCATTGCTCTTTTCTTCTTTTTTTCCTGTACTACTGGACTTGTCTTCTAGCCTAAGAGCAAACTAATCTACTCATATAAATAGTTTCAAAGTCAAAGGATTTTATGCAACAATCATGATACCTGGTAGGGTTGCTAAAATTTCAGAAATGTTGTTGCTTAGGGGTTTTTTTTTAGTCATTAACGCATATTTTGTTGTTGGGTCAGAAGACGACTGTGAGGCAAAGAGCTACTGTTATTTGGAAAATCTCTAAGGAAATGAGGCGTATGAAATTAAGTAACAGAAAGTCACCTTTACGGTAAGAAAAAAGATAAGCTGGTTTCTGGTACTGGAAAATGACTGCTGAATGGTACTTCTTAAAAAGTTAATTGTTGGGCATATGTTAGTTTGTCTTTAGGCCTGAAATAATGATGTCTGATTGTTTATTTATACGTGATAGGACTTAGAGGTGTCATTAATTCAACAACATAGTGAAGAATCACAGAATCACAGAATCAC